>NW_027397074.1:65368242-65573797 GCF_003265705.2 Callorhinus ursinus | reverse complement strand
CATTGAGAATGATACTCGCTGTAGGTTTTTCATAGATGGCTTTTATGTGACTCATCATATTTTTTAAAGCCAGCTACAGAAGATTTTTCTTAGGTCAGGTGTACACACCTGAGGAGGGGTGCTGAAGTGACATGGAATCTTATGATCTGACGGCCTCTCAGCAGGTGTTGGAGATAGAGTTCTCTGAAAAAGGTGTAGGCAGAACCGGCATCTGAAAATATAACCTCCAACAAAGCTGTTAGCTTCTGTGCTAGACCATTTTCCTAGCCCCTGATGAGGGCAAAATGATATAGAAAAAGCACCGGGTTTGGTGACATACAGACCTAATGTTTCTGGAGCTAAATTATTTGTAAATTGAACTAACAATACCCACCTCAGTGATGTAAAATATGTGGAAATCTTAACATGATTTGGGGTCTGCTTTCAGTACCCAATGCAAAGTAATTCTCTTGCTTTTCCTTCTATTTAGTGAAGCCTAGATCTCTAAATTAGGGTAAATAACTTTGGCAATTCCCAATATTTTACCCCTTAAAAAAGTAGTAAGAATTTAAAAAATATGTGATTACTTTTTCCTAGATTTTGGCTTACATTTAAAATATAGCTCTACTATGTTTAGAGCTTCTTGATTCTCTGTAGCCTTAATATCTTCCAAGTATTTTCATGAGCTAATCCTATATACTATCACAATAACTCTAAGGAAATGCAGTATTATCATGTTAGAAATGAGCAAACTAAAGTTTGTTTTATTTATTTTTAACAAGATCTGTTATTTTAGAGAGATCACACATGGGGTGGGGAGAGGCAGGAGAGAAGCTGAGGGAGAGAGAAAATCCAGGGGATGCTGCACTGAGCATGGAGCCCTATGCGGGGTTCAGTCTCATGACCCAGAGATCATGACCTGAGCCAAAACCGAGTTCGATGTTTAACCGACTAAGCCACCCAAATGCCCCTAAAGCTCATTTTAAATGTATGACCTAAGGTGTTCCTTCATTTCTTCCTTTATTTAGTCATTCATCCAATGAACATTTATGGAGAACTTACTATGTGTCATGCACTGTTCTAAAAATGGAGAGCATTTGCCTTATTACAGTTTGTCTTAGTAAAAGGAGAGGGAAGAAAGAAAACTGGGGGGAAAAAGAAAAGGAAAGGCAAAAAGCGGCAATGAAAGACAACATGGTGATGCCTACTGTATAGAGCATTTAAACAATGTGGCGTCATTCAGAATACATGGTGCATTACTGTAGGTGGAGCGGCCTGATCCCTGAGTCCTATGCCAGTGTATGGGGCAGCAGCAATTTTGGGAGAAAGCCCGCAGAGCAAAAGCTCAAAGAACTAGCTTAAGTATTTGGAAAACAGCAAGCCGGTGGGTCTGGAATTTAGGCTGAGGGACAGGATGGGATGGGGTTGGAAAATTAGACTATTAGGAATTTGGAAGCCAAGCTATGAATTTTAGACTTCAACTGAGATAGGAAACTGTGATAGTTAAGCATGGAAACAAGATCTAAATTATGTTTTGAATTTTTGACCCGACTCGTCTGTGGTGAGTTGATTTTAGTGAATCAGAAATGGAAGCAAGAAGTCCACCTAAGTCTGTTGTGTCATGGCAAGGAGAGGTGGGAGTGGTAGGCTTATAACTGGAGAGATGATGATGTGTTCAGAATAAATCTAAAGTAAGATTGAGAAGACTCGGTGTGAGAGTAGGGAAATCAAGAAATCAAGACTTATGCTTAGATTACAACTCTAGATATTGCATGTCTGTCATGTCATTTATTGACATAGGGAAGACAGTCTTGCATAGGATTTCCATGTAGAAATGTCTTCCCTGTGATTCTCCAGAAGTTTGTTTTACTGCATACAAAATTTTAGAAATAAGTTGAGAAATTGGGAGCCTGAGGAAAAGTATTGTAACTCTCTTGAAAGAATTAAAGCCTGACAGTCTACCTAGATATATTCCTGATTTGAAGGAAACCACTGATGTCAAATTTAAAGCAAGAACAGGAAATGCTGATGTTCAGAGTCAAAGGTTAAAGCTGACATTTCTGAAAACCAGCACAGAAACACTTAGGAGACCATCAGTCACAACTTAATTGGCCAGGCTTGATCATAGCTGCTTCTGGGTTATGTGTTTGTTCATAGTGGTCCTGTCTTCTGATGATGGTGAGTCATTCCTGCTAATAGATATTAGTAAGTTAATGCGCATAGTATACTTTATACAAATCTTGTAACAGTGTTTCAAGAAGTAATTCATTTTAGAAATAGCACTCTTAACCTTGATAGGAGATCCAACTGTTGTTCAAAAACTAGCCAATAATGTTTGCTAGTGTTTTCCAGTGTTTGAATATTTGTTGTAAGACTAAATTTTCTGTAAATGGTACTAAAATATTTTTTAAAGAAGTAAGCATTTTATTATCCTAAGGAGTAAAAAATATGAAGAATCCTGGAAGTGGTCTATAAATAACCTATGATCTAGATAATGCTCGTTTCTTGTTACCAAACCCCAAAAGTTCATATGTGTTGGGAATGAAATACATGTATTTCAAGTAACCCCCACCAATTTCCTGGCCTCAGTAGTACTGAACGGTACTCAAGTGTTGATTTTTCTGTCCCCTCTGCCCTCACTTCTCATCTGTAGCTACTTTTCTGTTTGCCAATTGATAGTTATTTCTATCACTAACACGAGATCCTCTAACATTTTCCAGAGGTGGAGAGAAAGGACCTCATTCTCTTGCAGGGATAAATTTGCATATAGCACCTCTAGAAATTCCTCAGTTATTAAGAAAAAACTTTATTTTAGAAGTCCCCTGAACTGCCAGGACTGCCCTGCTCTGTGCTATATAATCCACTTACTTTTTGTCCTTGTCCCAGATTGGCTGTCAGATACTCAGAGCTTGCTTTAAGAACAAATGTATTCAGTCATTTTCTCACTGCTAAGTTTCCATGAGTTCTCATGCCAGTAGGACCTCCCTCATGGGGAACATCTTCTGTGTTTAGACATATCCTGAAATGCCAGGTTTCATACCTCTGTTTGTGTCCTTACTATGGAAATCTCTCTCATCTTTGTTGGAAAAATGGTGAGCAATCTTCTTTAATGAGGTCACATGTGTTAAAAATAAAAGCGTTTGCAAGTCATTTTTCATTGAAATTATTACTGAATCTCTTGAGGAAAATAAAACCTAACAATTGTTACATAAATCTAACCACATATGAATCAGAAGAATGCCAATGACAAAATTAGCACTCTTTTTAACCCACAAAATATTAAAATAGCCACACAAACACAAACCTTCCATCTTTAATCTGTTAAAATCCAAAAAGTACATTCACGTGCATTATCTCCTTTCATTCTTGGAGGGGAAAAAAGCCCCAGGAGGTAGTAGTATTATAAGCCCCAGTCTTCAGATGTTGAAGATGAAGCTCAGAGTTGAAACAACTTGTTTAAGTTTGTACAACAGATACCTAGCAGTGAAGGGGCTCTAGTTAATTAATGCAATGCAATGTACCATTTAATGCCTTGACTGTAAGTACCAGCATTTAATGGCACCATGATATGTACTGGAAATACAGAGATAAATGAGATGAACCTCTAATCTCATGTAATCTTAGCTATTTTTTATATTTTCCTGTTGTTTTTCTATGCAGAGAAGTAGTGGTCAAACCATAGGATTTGGGGAAAACATCATTTGGGGCTATTGCCATCACTCTCTGGTTTCTGGACCAGTACCTGATGCTCCTGGGTCCCATCCTGGATCCCAAAGGATAGCCTAATGCATGTGAGGGCTGCCTCACACTTAGCCAGCTCCTAATAACCGTCACAGTGGTCCTCATTTTGTTAGAGGAAATGTGCCAGGTCATTCTTTCCTCCATGTTTCCTTATCTTTGGTAGCTATTTCATACTGATGGACTGACTGATTTGTATATTTTTTCCATTAATCTTTTTTTGATGTATATGTGCATGTAGGCTATGTTTGAAATTATACCAAAAGTCAGATTCAAAGCTATGGAGCTTTTATGAAGTTCGTGGCCTGATATTATTCATTACTGCCATAAATGTTGGTTATTTTATTGTGCACCCTCTTTGAATATAAAATCAACTGACACCTTTTTTCAAATCATCCCCTGATTTATATTCTAAGGCAGAGATGTTCTCTGTGATAGAGTGAAATTCTAGATATTTGTCTATGTAGGACAGATGCTTGTGGAATTTGGACCAAATGACATTTAGCAATTGAATTATTCTATTAGAATGATAATATCACAGTGTGTTATATTGTTTCTATTTTTGTCCATTAGGAAAAGCTTTGAAAAGTAAAACATAACTTATTGAGGACTGCTCAATGAATTGCTTTGTGTGTGTACACTATACATTGTCTTTCTGCGTTTGTTGAATTACTGAGTTCTACATGCACAAATATGGTTGCCAATTAAAGGACCCCTTTCTCCCCGACCAGATTATGAAATAATTTATTTTCATTTTCTCCATACTGCCTTGCCCATGGAAGGCACAAAGTAATATCTTCTTTTTTAGAAGTATCTTTATATGAGGGGCAATAAAAGGTGCTGAAGGTTCTTAGAAGCTATTTCTGAGTGCTTGGAATGTGTGTAGATATCTAGAAGACATAAAAAAAATAGGTTACAGATGAGAAAAGTGAAATTTTTCCTGGTTTCAGGAAGTTTTATATCTATCCTGGGAAGACCAATCATCTAATAGAAATGTTTTTTTTTCATCACTGAAATAGACTTGAAGCCCCTCTTGAGCCCATTCATGAAATAATGAGCCTTTTTCATGTGATATTGACAGCTGTGTCTTAAATGATTTAGACACAGAATTTACTCTGCACTCAGGATCTCTTCTCAGCATAAACTGGAGATAAACTGAGGATGCTAACATGAAATATTTCTAATGATTGGAATTTTAAATGCAGTTGTCAGTGTCCCTACAATATATTCCTCAAACATTATAGTCTTCATTCTATCTTGTTTCTTTCATTTCCACTGTTTGTATGAATCTTCGTCAAAAAACACATTTAAAAACAAGGTAAATAAAGCAAAATGCATATCTCTATTGATTCATCTCATGTTTGGATTCTGGATGATCAAATACAGATGTTAAGGTTAAAAAGAAAAACAACAGCTTGGACTTGAAAGACTGGCTATAGTCTCATCTCTTCAATTAATTTGCTCTGTGACTTGGGCAGAATACTTTATATTTGAGACTCATTTTCATCACGAATATTCCAGTGCTAACAGTCTGTCATTCTGGAACTCAAATCTCAATCCTTTTGTGCATCTATTTCCACGGAAACCCAATAGGAGTAGATGATGGAATAGATAATCGGACAACTTAATGAAGGACTACATACAACATATTAGCAAAGGAAACCAAGAAAGGATGATGGTATCCTGAAGCTAATTCCAACTTAAAAACATTGCCACCATTTGGCTTGAGTTGATAAAGAGGAAGAATTGCCAGAAACCGAAGAATACAAGTTCTAGGAAAGGACTGCCCAAGAGGAGCTGTGGACTTCAGTAGAAGGGTACAGATATGGCCAAACAAAGCCTTAGCAGTGAAGGCTTCGGGCAGTTACATCCTCAACCTCGCTCTTCTCTGAAATCATCTGTTAGTGCTTCCCAATGGATAAACCTAACAGGGAGTTAGAAGGCAAGGGATTCCAGTTGATGCAGCCCATATACATCAGTTTTCTAGGACACATGGCAGGGTGGAGAAGGGTAGAGAAAGGATATGAAATTATTATTTATTATATAAAGAATATCCAGCTCAGGGAAGCTGGATATAGGGATGACTAAACGACACTTGATGGCAAATCTTCCTCTTCTGGATTTTAGCTGCCAAGTCCACCATGACTGTAATATCTGAAATCTTACCAGGAGCCTCAGATGTGGCTGAGAGAAGTTGTTCTTAGAGAATGGAGAGTGTGGTAAAAAGGAGAGGGATTGGAAGTAATTTATTAGATCTTTCCAAAATCATTCCTTTTAAATATACATAATCCATCACTTCCCACTTTGTAAGAACAAATACTTTGAAGATTGCTATCATAACGGAAATATTTTATTTTCCCTGTGTTCTCCCCTTAAGTGGATATAAAAATGATCAGAACAGGATAATTTTGTGATGTAGAAAAAATTCCATGGGGCATACTTTCCCATCTGTAATTATTTTACAAATGTCTATTTTGCATGAAAAACAACACAGTTGTAAGGCATGCAAAGCTGTGTTAATGACCAGCTATATTTCCATAAAAGCAGATGCCAAGAAAGCACGGTAAGGAAGTAAAACCAAATTGAGCTTATGATGAACACCGAAACTGGACTGTCTACTTTTGAAACAAATGAGCATATTGTGTAAAATAAATGAATAAATATGTACATAGTTAACCATAGCTTATGCCAGGGAGCTAATTCTTCAGAAATTGCTTTATTTCTATGTGTTCAAATTTTCTGGCTTAACTAGAAAATGCCGTTATTTTAAATATAGATGCCTCAGAAGATCTTTTATGATGGGGTTTTCAATATACTCAAAATTGAGAGTACACTGTAATGCTTGTTGAGTTGTAAGAGATGCCTTAACTGTTAATTTTGGGAGAAGCAATATATGGTTTCAAATCAAGTGGGTGAGCAAAATGAGGATTGGAAGAAATTGATTACCTCTCGCATTTCTTTATTTCCCAGACAACAACATTCATTGCTTTGCTGTTGTACTTACTCTAGCTAAAAGTCATCTGATCTCTAAAACAACCTTTCTTTATGTTGTGAAAGAAACAGGAACTGAGATTGGTTAACCCTCTGCTGAACTAGAGAGACTGGCTGCAAGTAGCATGAATTCTGTTCAGGTACAGAGGATTTCATAAAGAATACCAAGGGCCTTGCTCTGTAACATACTGGGGTTCCCGCGGGAACCCCAGATGCAGTCACCTTCGATTTCTTTTAAGGAAATAGTGATGCTTTGCTATTAATAACATCCTAGAGTTGTTAGCATTCCTACCTGTATAGAATCCCTTCCTAATCATTATTTAATTTTATGCTTGTGAAATAAACAGGGCAAGGTATATTTCATTCATTTGAAAGAAACAATAAGTGAGCCACAGACTTATTTCCATGTGGTGAGATTGCTTTAACCCATGATTCTAACTTGATTCCAAGTACTTTTTCATCCATATTTATGTTCTTATATTCAACCTCTTCTACTCAACCTGTGAACTTAACGCTGTATGCAGTATTTTACATGTAAGGAAAATGAAGCTCAGAGAAGGAAGGTCATTTTCCCAGTTACTAAGCCTGAGCAACTCACACATGGGCCTGGACCTCTCATGGACTCCTTCATGCAATTTCACACAAAATACTAAGAGTAACAAAAACACCTTTCCTCTGATAGCCAGAATAAAATCACAAAACGTACTAAAAGCAATATTATCCATAAGGTCATTATTCATTTTATATTTTCCCCAACTTCCTAGTATTTTATGTTTTTTTTTCTTATGCCTTTTTTGACTTTTCAAACTTTAAAACATAACCCAACTATCCATCTTTAAATGAAGTAAGACCTATGACTGTACTTTGCTTTTTTTTTTTTTAATGTGTTTGGATTAGAAAAAAATCTGATGGTAAGGATTTTTAAAACATTCAAAAAGATTGCTTCTGAATTTTTATCACAGTAACCAATTGTTAGCTACTACTAATATGCTAAATATACTATTCTAACCAGTTGCAGAAAACTAACTTAGGATAACTTGTTTATGAAATGTAATTGTAGATTTATTATAATATGGTCTCTAGTCACATCATATCTCTTAACATATTTCTATATTTAAAAGGAATTGTGCTAACCATAAAAGGTAAATCTTTTTTTTAACCCACAATCCATTGTGGAACTCTTGCATGCCATTAAAACACTATATTATATTGGCTCCTTAGAATTTGTTAACCTTTCATGCATTGAAAGAGTAAGAATTACTGGCAGTGGAATATTTCAAGGAAAAAATATTCTTTGCAAACCGTTAACCTAGACATAGTGTACAAACTACATATTGGAACTAAATCATATATGTATGAAGTAATTTATATTTGGTTCATGTGATTTCCAGTGTATAACTTGTTGAACTACTAAAATTCATTATCCCATAAAGATGCTTAATAAAGAAACTTTTAATTTAACTTTCTATTTCAAAGTTCAGACATAATTATACCAAATTGTTTTTTCTTCCTGATTACAGTACTAGAACATCTTTCTCTGTTTCCATTACTTGGGTGTATCCATGGAATTTGGGTAAAAGTAATGTACCCCTTTCTAGGACTAGCCCGCAAAGACTACCTCTAAAATTATCTTTCCCCATTTGTTGGTTGAGCAAAAGGCTTCATAAGCTTCACGGTCCTAATGGAGGGTGATGATGTAAGATTGGGGAGGTTGGGTCTCCAAATCATTGTGTAGAAGGCATCTGCCATCACATGAATTATATTGTTGGTGAGTGTGAAATAAACTTTGTTGCATTTACTGTTGTGATTTTTGGAGTGTATGCTTTAGAAGTTCAGTTACTTCTTCCTAAGATATTCTCAAAGTTCCAAATCACTGGGTTGTATCAAATAGGTTTATGTATTTTTATATTCTATTCTCTAATTGTGCTACATAAAAATATACTTCTAGTTTAGAAGTCCCTGTTGAAGGCAGAGGATCATAGGGGAAGAGAGGAAAAAGGGAAACAAGACGAAACCAGAGAAGGAGACAAGCCATAAGAGACTCAATCTCAGGAAACGAACTGAGGTTTGCTGAAGTGGATGGCGGTGGGAGGGACGGGGTGGCTGGGTGATGGACACTGGGGAGGGTATGTGTTGTGGTGAGCGCTGTGTATTGTGTAAGACTGATGAATCACAGACCTGTGATTCATTATACATTATATGTTACAAATAATACATTATATGTTAATATAATGTATTATATTAACAAATAATACATTATATGTTAATAAAAAAAGTCCTTGTTGAATCCTTATAACAGCATTCCATGTGATTATGTGACATCTTAATGTTTGGTAGCAAAAAAAGAAGCAGTTTACACGTTTTCATCTACTTATTCAAATGACAGAATACTAAATCTAGTCCTTGCCACACTAAATGCAATTTCTTTAAAACACTTGCTTGATCAAACAATTGCATTTCTAGATCACCTAGAAGATTTTACCTGAAAAACAGGATGTGTGTCTTTCTGTTCAGTTTCTTGTTTTATAACCTCCTGCATTCTCTAATCTTACAGTATCCCATACTTGATATACTCAATTATTGCACATACTGCTCTTATTTCTAAGTGACACTGTGGTATTTCTTTAAATATCTCAAGACTTCCAATTAAAAAAATACTTGTTTTCTATGTTGATCTCCTATTTTGATTTGTCTTCTATCTGGCTTTTCTAACTCATAAAGATTTGAATGCATTAATGACATTTTCCTCTTAATGCAATAACCTCGTTTTCAACTGAAAATTTCTTATGGATTTGAACTATCTTTCCTTTTTAAGACAACTGACACTAAGCTCTGAGTTTTGTGGTTATGGACAGAAGCCTAAGAATCTTAGACCTCTTCAAAATGTGCTGAACTCCTTAAAACTTTGGCCAGAAGACCAAACCTGGCAATAATTCATTGTGATAATTTGCATTGTCTTGGCATATAATAATTACAAAACAGAAGTATCTACTTTCCTCCTTTTCTAATTACGCCAGCCAGTATGGACTATTGGATGCACATATTCTAGGACTGGCTTCTAAGAGAGGAAAAAGGGCATCTCACCCATTGCTGCAAGCAGGTTGAGCAAGGGTACTCCTGACCGGTTCCGAGTTGGCGCTCTCCTCTAGCCAGGCTGATTCCACTACATTGGCATTCAGCACAGTCTGAGCACCAGCTTCTGGACTGGTTGTTGGAGCTAGACTCCATCTACTGAAGCTTAACTACAGGAGAAGGTACATTTTGAGCATTAGTTGTGGCAAATGAACTCACTATTAGTCTTTCAGAGCTATCATTAAATAGACCTCAGATTTGTTATTTTATGCGTTTGGAGTGCTTGGAGTAAAGAACTAAGTCCTCCCCTATTTCAAATGGTTCAAAAGAATGGTCTGGTTAGTGCATTAAAAATGGAATTCGGTGAGTATGGAGTTTGGGCATTGGCCCCAGCCAAAATGTGAACACACTGGGAACTGGAAAGAGGGTACACAGTGATGATACCTAAATACATTAGAAGTGAGATCCAACCAATCAGCTTTTTGGATTGTGACTGACATGGGCAATATGGAGCTCTGATTCTAAATGTCAGTCTGAGGACAAAAGCCAGGATATCTGCATTCAAATCATTTGGAAATCATTTTAATAAAGATTCCCTGTTCTCAGTATCAGAGATTTTTATTCACTATGTAAGGAATAGGGAGAGAGAATCTGCATTTTAATAAGGATGTAGTGACTGGTCTAGAGAGCTAGGAGACATTTTTGTGAAGCACGTCATCCATATAAAACAATAGGACTCTGATAAGGATAACCCCTAACCATTTTTGTTGCCAAAGGGATAAAATATGCCCAAGGAAAATACAATTTTGGATGTGAGTAGGAGTGTAGTATATGGTGTTTTAATAGTTGATTTTACTTCATATCTACATCCTAAAGGGAATCAGTTTTATAAATGATACAAAAAGTAAAGAAATGTTAAAGTTGATGTATAACCAGCCCATAAAAATGCTCTTATTTGTCTGTCTTTAAGCTTTATTAACTGTTAGATAAAATAGTATTTTGTTTTATGGTTTAAATTATTAAATGTTAACAGACTGATGACATAAGGAATCGGGAGTCAGGATTTTGTTCACTTATGTGAGTGGTTGATATGAATCTGATAGACAATGGCGTTTTTTGGTCTCACTGATTCTCCCTTTAAAGATTTCTCTTTTGCCTTAATTCCTAAGCTCTATTGCTTTCTTCTTGTGATGACATTTAGTTTTACAAGTGGAAAGTTTTTACTTTGTTATAAATGTTCCATTATTTTCTTGGCTATGTTGTAAGCATTATTAGTTGGGTTGTTTTACTAAATTTTAACTCTCATAAAGGAAGATTTTGAAGCTATTAAACTTTGGCTTCTGTCTCCTACCCCACCCCTTTTCCTTATTTTTTGCTTCCTTTTCTCTTTCCTTCCTGCTCATTTTTTCTCTCTCCCCACTTTTATGTTACTACCTACCACGTACAACAAATTGCCTTTAAACTTGATAAACAATGATGAATAAAGATGTCCCTTAAGGCTCCTATCAAGAGAGAGAAAAAAGTTGCATAAATAATTATTAGATGAAGGAGTTTATAATAAACGTGTAATAGGAGACCCAGTTTAAGCCTAAGCTGGAATCAGTATGTGGTTAGGCTTATAAAATATTTATTTGAGGGACAAAGAAGCCTCTGAAAAATCACTCACTCCAAGTACAATGAAAGGCTTGGTGACATTGACTTGGAATATAACTCAGCTTGGATGACAGTAGTGATACTAAATACTACCAGGTATTTGTCATCACATTCCTCTATAATGATGAGGTTTCTGGCTACAGTTGAGATGTAACTTTATAAAGAAATATGCTTCACAGAGCTGATTGGGACATTGGTTAACAATGTAGATAGCATGGCAAGACAGAGAAGGGATAATCCATTGTTTGCAGCTTTCCTCGTCCTCATGTTTAGTGAGGAAGGGAATATTTGGCAAGAATTAAGAGCATCGAACACATGTGGAAAATTGGTACAATCCTCCTTCCATGTCTTAAATTGTTTCCCATGCATATCACATTTTTTCAGAATTCTTGGAATAGGAATGGCCAATGAGATGGGAAACATCAGGAAACCATAGAAATTAGGATAATAGAGGGGTGCCTCGGTGGCTCAGTCGATTAAGCATCTGACTCTTGATCTCGGCTCAGATCTTGATCTCAGGGTTGTGAGTTCAAACCCCACGTTGGAGCCTACTTAACAAAATTAGGTTAATAGAATGAAGTGTAGTAGTTATCCTAGGTCTTTAGGAGATGATTGGTTATGGACTGACAACCAGAAAAATCCCAGTGTAAAGCAAAGGTACATATGTGTGATATTAAGTATCACTGAGTTAACATTTTTCTTTCTGTGCAGTTCAACACAATTAGTCTCATTGATCACTGCCTCTATCTGCAAGAACTTTTTGAATCAAAGTACATTAAAATGTGATCAAGAACTAGGATCAGGGGATACTGGGTGGCTCAGCCAGGTAAGTGTCTGCCTTCGGCTCAGATCATGATCCCAGGGTCCTGGGATTGAGCCCCACATAGGGCTCCCTGCTTGGCAGGGAGTCTGCTTCTCTTTCTCCCTCTGCTCCTCCCCATGCTTGTGCTCTCTCCCTCTCTCTCTCTCTCCAATAAATAAAATCTTAAAAAAAAATAGGATCAGAATATTGTCCTCAAGTTGATCACCGCCTTAAGTTTGGGGGAGTACTCTGATCCTAAAGTTTAACTTACATATAGTACATACCTCTGTGCCTGTGGTTATGATTCAGCATGGGGTGAGAACAAAGGTCTCCAGTGGTTGAGCATTTTAGAGAGAGAATTTATATAGAGTATTGTCATTGTAGAATGGGATTCTATGGTAAGTTTTATTAAATTGAAAGGGAAGTTGTTTCTGTAGGTATCAGTGGGTGATGCATATATACCACCAGCTCCAGGGATATGCATAGTCTTGAATGTGTGAGAAAACCAAGTAACCATAGCCTCAAGGGTTGAGGATGAAACACTAGCCATAACTGTATCATAAATGTAAGATCAATGAATTCAGAATGCTGGAATATTCAGAAGATTTGGCCAGGACATTATGTAGGTTCCTGAGTGTTCTTAACAGGATGGTGTCTACAGTGTCAGAATAGCTTCCAGAATAATTCCAGAATAGCTCTGTAGAAATGAGTCAATGTGTACTATCATGGATCACTGTCCCTGTCATCTATTAGACTCTGAATATTGTGGGTGGATATTATATAGCATTGCATAGAGCTGCTGGAAATTCTAAGTTTTAATCCAGCAGTAGAATATGTATGAACGGGAGAGGCATGCATTTCCTTCTCCCCACTCCAGTAGAAACCTGGAAATTAGAGTCTCCTGGTACAGCCAAATGTGTAGGAGAAAGAGGGATGCTGCCTCAGAGTCTCTAGTAAATGCTCCCAAACATCTGTGTTGTTGGCTGTTGGTAAATGAGAATGCTGGGTTCTAAGATTCAAGTATTTCTCCATTACCTATACCCCAATGCTTACAGCTGGAGGTCACTCTTCCATGGAAGTGGAAGAAACTGTCATGATGATCTCCAGTCTTGGCCCTGCAGTGCCCTGTGGGCACTATTTTTGTCTGATACAAGATGCAGTGTCAGTTGTAAGCTTTCACAACAAGGTTCTGAACCTGAGTTAATGTTCAAGGAGCAGACATTAGTCTTGAATGTGACAAACATGCTACAAATTAGAAAGCTGAGGGGAACCCTAGAGGTTACATCTGTCATGATTGTAGTTTCAAGTTAGCAATCCAAACAAAGTATGCAGTTGGAGCTGGGACCAAGAAGCAGAACTCAGATCCAGGGCAATGGGAAAATAAATACCAGATAAAAACAACTATTAGAGTAAATCCTTAGGAAATGATATGAAGTAAGGGTATGGTACTTGCAAGCCCTCCTTTCAAAGTGGTTAAAGGCTATTTCATAATGCATTCTAAAAGAGTAAATATTTTGATGCTTAAATTTTTAACTCCTTTTCATTTTAAATTTGAAAATGGAAACTTATATGTGACCATCTGTCCCATCCTAACAATCAACAAAAGGTTGATAAACTACAACACATGGTTTTAAAAAACGTATCAGAGAGCTGAAGACAGAGATTCCTGTATGAATTAAACTCTAGAAAGTTCGGACCTGTCATAGAGGCAAAGCTGTAAACCCTGCTAGAATTGCAAATGGAAGAGGAATCCATTAGTTCCAGTAGAGGAGGGACAGAGGGAGTAGAAACCAGTTAACATAAACAACAACAACAACAACAAAAACCTTCTAACACTCTCCTGTGAGTTTATATCCCAGACTGCGTATCAGAGGAGCTCCTCCAAGAGAACTAGTCTGCAATCAGTAAAAAAAAACTTATGGATATTTATATAATTTGGATGGAAGTCTATCAAAAGGCATCAAGAATGGAGAGCTGAGAAAGTTCTCCCATGAGGCATGTGGGGCTTCACCTAAGTGCAAGCTCCTTTTCCCCAAGACTTAGGACAGGGGGAAAGAAGAGCTGAGAGACGCCCATAAGACAGACTGCAGGTTCTTTTTATTCCAAGGTCTCTCCTGGTGAAGGGAGAGAAAAAGCTCAGAGAAAACCCTTCCCACAGGCACTCTGAAATTTCAACTATCAAAGACTAAATGAAGGCACAGCAGGAAAGCAAAGATAAGCAATTCCAAGCCATTTGAAGATTCCACCAGAGTGGTGGCTTCCAGACAGTGGAAGTTGTGAGAGGGCTAACAGCTGAAAGAAATTTCCCCATGTGCACAGCTGGAGAGCAGAGTACTCCCTATGACTTAAACCTGGAGGGATTTATCACACACACAAAAACATGTACTCAGGTGTGGAACAAAGGAACCTTTCTGGAATCTCACCAGTGCTCAGATTTCAGGCTCCCCTGGAAGGAAAATAATGATCCAGCCCACAAAAAATATAAAGCTAGTGGTAAAGTTAGTCAAATTATAGCTGCCCAGAGACCCTGTGGAGATTGATTCAGCAGTCCATCTGCAGCATGGCAGGAAAGGAGGAGTTCCACTTTCCAGAAGTAAACGTTATTACTTCAGTTATCTACTCTTCCTTTAATTAAAACTTCAGGCATATAATCAAAGATTACAGAGGACATGATAAAGCAAAAAAAAAAAAATGTGTTCTGTTCTCAAGAGAAAACAGTCAAGTAGAAGAAAATTTAGAGATGACCAGATGTTGAAATTATCAAAGCATTTGAATTACTAAGACAAAAATGGAAAAGGTAGAAAATATGGAGAAGGAAATGAGAAACTTTAGCAAGTACAACGAAATTGTAAAATAATCAAATGGAAGGCAAGGATATCCAGTTGCAAAAACTTAGAGTAAGAAATTTTTTTTTAAAGATTTTATTTATAGAGTAAGAAATTCTTGCTGTTAGAGTAAGAAAAATAAGTTTTTATTTTACTTTCAATTATTCTTTTTAAAAAAGAATATCTATTCATTTTTTAGAGAGTAAGAAAATGAGGGGAGGAGCAGACTGTGCTGAGCACGGAGCCTGATGTGGGGTTTAGTCCCACAGCCCTGAGATCATGACCTGAACCGAAATCAAGAGTCAGACACTTAACTGAGCCACCCAGGTGCCCCCTTTTACCTTCAATTATTCTTTAATTCCCTTCCCTACTTTATTAGATCTGAGTCTCTGACCTACGTTATTTTTCTTCTCTCTAAAGAACTTCCTTTAACATGGCTTGCAAGACAGGTCTACCAGCAAGAATCCCTCTTTTTTTTTTTTTTTTGTCTGAGAAAGTCTTTATTTCTCCTTTGCTGTTAAAGGGTAGTTTTGCAGGGTACAGAATCCTAGGTTGGTGGTTTTTCTCTCAATACTTTAAATATTTCACTCTACTATCTTGCGTGGTTTGAGGAGAAGTCAGATATAATCCTTTATTTCTCTGTAGATAATGTGTTTTATTTCCTCTGACTTCTTTCAGGATTATTTCCTTATCTTTGATTTTCTACGGTTTGAAAGTGATAGCCTAAGTGTAGCTTTTTGCCTTTTATGCTGCTGGGGTTCTCTGAGATTCCAGGATCTGTGGTTTGGTGTCTGACATTAATTTGTGGAAATTCTTTATCATTATTGATTCAAATATTGCTTTTCTTTTCTTTTTCTAGCATTCCCATTATGCCTATGTTACACGTTTTGTAGTTGTCCCACAGTCTTTGGATATTAAGTCCTGTTTTTTTCAGTAGTTTTTTTGCTTTTTGGTTTTTAAGTTTTCTATTGATATATCCTCTAGCTCAGAGATACTTTCCTTGGTTGTTTCCAGTCTACTGATTTGCCCATTAAAGGCGTTCTTTATTTTGTTAGTGTTTTTGGTATCTAGCATTTCTTTTTGGCTCTTTCTTAGGATTTCCAACTCTCTGCTTACATTGTCCTCTATTCTTGCATGCTAATTTACCCATTAGAGCTCTTAGTATATTAATCATAGTTGTTTTAAATTTCCAGTCTGATAGTTCCAACAACTCTGCCATGTCTGGTTCTGATGCTTGCTCTGTCTTTTCAAATTGTGTATTTTGTCTTTTGAGATGCTTTGTAATATTTTCTTGATAGCCAGAAATGTACAGGCTCAAAGGAACTTCTGTGAATAGGCCCTTAGTAATGGGGGGAGGGGTTCAGTAGAGGAAGCTACACTACTATGGTTAGATCTCAATCTTTCAGTGATCTTGTGCCTCTGGACTATGAACTTCACACATGTTTCTTAGGTACACCTCACCCCCAGTTTGGAATAAATGGTGAGGTTGAGTGAGGGACTGAGTATTCCCCTTTTCCCCAGGTGGAAGGCTAAAGCCAACTGGATTGGGTATTTCCCTTACCCACGTGGGTTAGATTCTGATAATACCACAGCAAGTTGGGATCTGGTTAACTAGTTTCCCCTGAGGTCCCACACTTGCTAAAAATAGAATGCTCTGGTATATTTCAAAATGGCTCCTTTTCCCTCTCCCTACCATAAACATAAGAGGATTTTTACGTGACATTTACTGTGGAAACTTCATCAAGATCCTGGAGATAAATCTTACAGTATTTTTTGGCTTCCCCTGGGACTGGGTCCTTCTAAAGTTTTTAACTCTCAGAATTGTCCACACTGGGCCTCCAGCCATTTGTCAATTACAGTTCAAGTGTTCCTACCCTGGCACTGGTCCTGTGGTGGTTTCTGTTCATGGGTCTCTGCTCTAGTAAGCTGTATTATTCTGACCCTCTAATGTTAGGGGCAGTGGTTTGCCCTGTGTCTTCCCTTTTCTGTGGAACTAATAAGATGATGATTTTTCAGTCTGTTCAGCTTTTTACTTGTTAAGACAGAGTGGCAACTTCTAAGCTCTGTACATGTGGCACTGGAAACCAGAAGTGTATGTGTGTGTATATATTTTGGTGGTTACATGAATGTATGCAATTGTTAAAGCTTATCCAAATGAATACCTAGATCTATGCATTAACATTTAATGCCTAAAATACATACATATGCATATAAACATATATGCATATATAAACATGTTTATACACGCATGAACAAAAGGCATTATTTCCTCTAAATAAGATTTACTTCCTGATATATTCAGAAATGAGATCTATATCGATGGGAATGTCTATAATCTTGAGTCTACACATATCATTAAAATCATGTATCATTTATTTTCCTTTTTCTGCTCCATATCACTTCATGCATCTCATTCTCCATGTACCTCTCCCTTTGCATATGCCTTATACAGATACCCTTGTCCACAAGAGTGAACAAAAATGCTTGAGCTCTCCCAACCATAGACAGATCTCCTTCTCACTGCCAAGCCCTGCCATTTCCATCGAGCACATCTATTATAAAATCATTTGTAATATTTTCTTCTTTCCATAAGGAGTGTAGACATGAGAATGTGAAGCCAGTCTGAAAGCATCTTTTATAAAATACTGTATTTCCGTAGGAAGGACGAAATATTCACAACACTTTAGGACTGAAAAGCATGTATATTGGCTCTAAAATTGCCCCCCAGAACGACTTTATTCTTTTGCTTCCTCCTGAGTTAAAATTATGTCTTTATATTTGTTCAATCCAGAGGAGACTTACCATTCCTTATCCTTCAAAACCAGAAGCACCAAGCTGTAGGTGGAGAGTTCTTTAGTTGTGGTCATGCTTTTCCTTCTTTCCTTTTCTTTAAATCTTAGGTTTCCATACCAAACTGCAGTTAATTATCACTGTTTTCAATTCTTTAAAGTCACCATGAACATTGAATTAGTGAATACTGAGCTATTATTCCTAGAAGAAAGAGTTGATTTCCTATGAGCTTCTGCTTACAACATTTTCATTGAATTATTAGTATATAACCTTGTTTCATGTGTGTTTGTTTAGAGACACCTTATTTAATATATATGTAATAAGTATATATGTAATTAGGCATATGTTTGTATATATATGTGTGTGTGTATATATATATGTATATATATATATATTGATTCATCAACATTGAACTCACCGACAATAGCACTCCTGTCTGAACAAAGCTCAGCTAACACTTTTTCTCTGTGAGGCATATCACAACCTTCTTGTACTTAGAAATGCTAGACAGCACTTCAGCACTATGCATGGGGACCATTTTAAACAGTGAAACCATAAAAACATCCCTACAAAAATGTGAAAAATGTGGCACTACATAGACTGCAAAAGGATACTTGTTTCCATTAAGAGACTTGGAACAAAAGGGCAGAGTGTTGTTTCGTTCTACCTCAGCTGAGAATTTGCACACTGGTTCCCCAGATTTTTCGCTCTTCTGCTCGTGTACATGTCCATAAATGAAAAAGTGTCGGGAGTATTGATTTTGAGGTTACAAATAAGGTTTAGTGAATAGGCTAATTCACAAAAGCAGAATCCACAAATGAGCATCAATAGGATCCTTCATGAAAACAATGCATAGAATTTTTTCTAATTTCTATGCTTATGATTTAGAGTTTCTATAGTTTCCTAACACATATAAACTGTTAGGATTTAAAATCTGATTTCTGATTCTTCTACTGTGGGGAAAATGATCTTTTCCACAATTAGTTTATTGAGTTTTCATTTTCTCAAACATCTATATTATGCCAAGTATTATCCAAAATGAAAAAATACAATAACAAGTTATCTCTACTTCAAACCTATAAAACTTAATTACAAGTATGGCCTTTAATACATTTATGGATAATTGAAGCAGGGACAAAAAGGAGGGCATAGTTAAATATGAGGTTAGCAGAAAAGGACTATAGAGAAAGTGAAATTAAAGTTGACCCTTGATGAGTAAACAGAAGTTTGCCGAGTAGAGAAGTGTCTAGTTCATTAAATAAAGATAGGGGTCTGGTGATACGCTTTTAAGTAGTTTTGATATTGTCATTTTGATCCAGTGGAGGTTTTTATTCCACAATTTTGATTCTGAAAATATTTGGAATTGTGTTTTTGAACAAAAACACTAATATCAGGGGTGACTGGGTGGCTCAGTCGTTAAGTGTCTGCCTTCGGCTCAGGTCATGATCCCGGGGTCCTGGGATCGAGCCCCGCATCGGGCTCCCTGCTCTGCAGGAAGCTTGCTTCTCCCTCTCCCACTAGCCCTGCTTGTGCTCCCTCTCTCGCTGTGTCTCTGTCAAATAAATAAAATCTTTAGAAAACAAACAAAAACACTAATCAGATTTTCTTTTTTTTTAATGTTTTATTTATTTATTCATGAAAGTCAGAGAGAGAGAGAGAGAAGCAGAGGGAGAAGCAGGCTCACCACAGAGCAGGGAGCCCGATGCGGGACTCGATCCCAGGACCCCGGGATCATGACCTGAGCCGAAGGCAGACACCCAACCATCTGAGCCACCCAGGCGCCCCCACTAATCAGATTTTCACAAGGACACATTTTATTTAAAAAATTTCTAGAGTTTTCTCTGAAAATTCTAACATTTTATGTATAAGACTATTATCTTTTCCATTTTTGTGTTCTATGAATTGGTCAGAATCAACACATGGCTTTGCGGTGGAGTTGAAATGATGGTGTCTCAACATGCTTCTAGAGCAAAGGTGTGGAGACCTAAAACTGCATGTTGCGTTTAGAAAATTGCAAGACAGAGTTAGGACACTATTTCCATCATACCTGTGGGAGATCATCACCTGCACAAGGACAGTAGTAACATTGATGGGGGAGGAGGGGACACATTTGAGAATTAAGGTTTAGGTCATAATAGCCTGTGGAGGTTGATGGAAAGATCATTTAGAGAGATTCTCAGACATAAGGCATTCACAAAGCACGTGATAATAACAAAACCAGACATAATCGTTGCCATTAATTGCATACTTACCATGAGTCTAGCACTACAGTATTTATTACATCATCTGATCTAATTCTCATGACTCCATAAAGGAGTTACTATTTTTATCTTTATTTTTTGAATGAGGAAAATCCAGTGCAAAGAGATTGGGTAACTCTCCCAAGGTCACAGAGCTAATAATTGGCAGACCCAGCATTTGAATAAGCTACATTTTGATGATTAAGTCCTATAGGATAACATTTTCAGTTATACATTGTGTATATGTGTGGTAGGGTAGAAACGTGCATAATTTTTTGTAAACCCTACTGTTGCAAGGAGATTGTGAACACACAAGTTTGTTCTATTATGTTCTGATATGTTAATATATTTTTAAACGACTATCAAAATATTTGGACTTTGGAAAAAGAGTTAAATATTTTCTTAGTATTGTTTGAAAGCCTGTGATCTCCCCTCTATAACAATTGGTCAGGAAAATAAAACTGTTTTTAGAAAAAAATGTTTTTAAAGATTTTATTTATTTGACAGAGAGATAGAGGGCACAAGTAGGCAGAGAGGCAGGCAGAGAGAGAGGGAGAAGCAGGCTGTCCTCTGAGCAGGGAGCCCCATGCGGGACTCGATCCCAGGACCCTGGGATCAAGACCTGAGCCGAAGGCAGCCACTTAACTGACTGAGCCATGCAGGCACCACTGTTTTTAGAAAAAATTAGTTAAGAATAAGACTGAACAACAATGTCCAAGAAAACATAGCCTTAGGAATAAAAGGAATGAAATGATTTAATTTTTCATTTGGTGGGTTGATAGAATCTTTAATTGGATGATAAAATACTAATATGTATTCATATATTTTCCAATTAAGGATGCACATGTAAGTATAATCCAAAGGCAAAACCTACAATGACCTGTATATTATTAAAAATCATAGGCAATGTAAAAAATTTTGTTCTAAACCTCCTGATTATGAAAGTCCAGTGCAAAAATTAATACCGGTAATAGAAAATGTTCAAACCCAAGGAATTATTTTTTCTAAAACATTTTCGTGTAATATCTAAACTATTACTGGTATACATTACAGTGACTTATAAATAAAAATATTTTTTCAGTTGCTTTCCTCAGTACTCAAATGGGAATATCTGAATTGTAGCTAGTCATCTTACCAATTTTGGTCATGAGTTTTACTTAAAGAGAAGCTTTGGTTGGTTAAGGGCAATCCATTTCTCAAGGGAAATCAGCTTGAAACTCATCCCTTTCCATATTGGGAGTGGGGAGGGTTGCTATACAAAATCATTGCTATATAAGGACAGTCAGAACACCATATTCTAGGGACTAGTAAATCAATAATATTGAGAATTCACTGTCTTCTCTCCTAATACCCTTCTGCTTTAAACCCAATTTCCTTTAATGGTATCACTGTTCTCCCAGTCATTCAGCTATGAAGACTCTATAAATTCTTGACCCATCTCTCACATTTGTGTTCCACATCCAAGCACCTGCCACACCCTATCCTTTCTTTGTGATATGTTTTAGTTGGCCCATCCTGTTTATTAAAAATGTTTATAACTTAAGTTAGCCTAGTATCTCACACTGAGAACAGTTGGGATATGGTTGCAGGGATCTACTCGGTCTGCTACTTTTTCCCAAGAATTTAATAGCTGCCCAACTGATCCTTCTGAGATAGAACATAAATTGTGTCACACCAGTAAGTTCCAAAGTTGTTAGCATAAATTTCAACACCCTAATTTAGTATGTAACCTATCCAATCTCTGATCAGAATATAACTTTCTGGACATAGTTTCTACTAGTCTTTCATGTACCCTACCAACCAAACTAAACAAAACTGTTCCCTCCTGTGGCTGACTTTTTTTTTTTTTTTTTGCAATTTAATGTCCTTAACTTATCATTTCCAACCTTAGGGATAACAGTCTCTCTCAACTCTACATGTTAACATTCTATCTCTTCTTTAAGATCTAATTTATATGCCATGTGACTTTTGTAAATTCTATCTGAAAATAATCTACTCTTTGCATAAATTTATAAGCTGTTTTTCTCTTAAGATATTTAGAGTATGATCTATGTCTTATGGATTTTATATTGTAGTCCATCAGAGTATTTTGTTTACTATAAGGACTCAATAAATACAAGGAATGGATTTTTGTATGTCAGTAGAAAAGCTTATGGTGTATAGAAAGAAATGTCATGTTGTATGCATTGGAGAATCAATTTCTTAAATCCAGACCCCTGAACCGTACTAGCAGCATGGCTACGGAGACAAGAAAAAGTCATTAAATTTCTTGAACTTTAATTTCTCCATTTATTGTTTGGTATGGTATTTTCCAGATTTCCTTCACACAGAACCATGACAACTTGGCAAATACAATGATAAGACTCATTAGATCTTGATTTATAGAAGAATATGACTTACGAAGGGATAGTGAGTCAATAAGCCAGTGGACTTTAGATTTGTGACAGCTTAATAATATAACATTCATTATCTGACCTCTTCATATATTTCGTGAAACATAACTCTTCTTTCAATTCTACCAAAGAAAAGTATTAATGCTAATTAGTGACTTGCACTTAATTTCCTACTCAGACTCCCCCTTCCCTTCTATAATAAACTGAAATAAATGAGATGTCAACTGTCCTATATATCTAAACCTATTAGACTTCTATAAAATAATCAGTAAATGTTAACTTGATCATTATTCATTGATTTATCTAGTCTAAGCAATTCACAAATAGCCTAAGAAACAGTTGTAACTAATTCTAATTCAACAATGAAAACTATATGTAGCTCACAAATTGTGAAGGTGTAAGAACAAAAATGCAGCAGTTTTTTTTTTAAAGATTTATTTATTTATTTTGAGAGAGTGAGAATGAGAGAGAGAGTACATGAGAGGGGGGAGGGTCAGAGGGAGAAGCAGGCCCCTCGCTGAGCAGGGAGCCCGATGCGGGACTCGATCCCGGGACTCCAGGATCATGACCTGAGCCGAAGGCAGTCGCCTAACCGACTGAGCCACCCAGGCGCCCCAGCAGTTTTTTTTTTAAAGTAAATGTGCAAATAAAAAAAACCCAAACATTCCTCAGGCCTATGGTTAAATGATTCTATCCAGATATATCACTAGATACAACAATGCCCGTTGTCCTGGGACTCCATTTGCAAGGGTAACCATTGGCTACATCCAGAAGAAGTATCTTCAGTCTACTGTTTTCACGTGTCCTACTTCTTCCTGGCTGTTGCCTTCTACTCCCCTCCTGTCTGCTTCTTGTGCCAACCATTAAAATCTTCAGTCACAAAAATGGAGATGTTTTGGTTTTTCACAATGAAATCGTCTCTTTAATTTGCATCCAAAATCCTGAGGTATTTGGTTTTTTAAACCATGCTTCTCATAGGTGGAATTTTCAAATTGAAAGCTGTATTCCCTTTTATTCTTTTATAATGTAATGTTCTCCAAAATGCATTCACTGAAAATACCAAATTTACAGAAAATTTGTACACACAGTTCAAAGACTTCTTTTACCTGAGCCATCTTAGAGTCATGTTCCCATATGAGACCCTGTCACCTCCAAGTACATTGGTATGCACTCCATACACACAAGGACATTCTCCTACATAATCACAACATAAAGCATGAAAGTAAGGAAATTAAAAATGATACAAAATTACCATCTGAGGTACGATGCTCCTATCCCATTTGAAGTTTTCCCAGATTCTCCAAAAGCATCCTTTGTAAGGAAAGGATCTAGTTCAGAATCCTGTGTTGACTTTACTTGCCACGTGTCTTTAAGCTCCTTCTTTTTTGAAAAGTTATTCAGTGTTTTCTTGATTCTCATGGTTTTGATTGCTTTATTTTTTAAGGGAGAGAGAATAAGGGTTTGGAGTTTCAGTTTTACAAGATGAACGATTCTGGAGATTGGTTTTGATACTTCTAAAGATTATAGGCCTGATATTTTATGACATGTCCTTCAACTTGGATTTATCTGATATTCCTCAAAATTAGATTCAAGTTACATCCTTGGTAGGAATATCACAGAAAAGATTCCATGGGATTCTTACTGCTTCTGATCAGGTGGCACCTAATTTTGACTTGTTCCATTATTGATAATGTCCATTTGGATCATTTGCTCAAGATGTTATGTACCAGGCTTCTCACCTGTCAAGTTATTGATTTTCTTTGTTATCAATCGGTATTTGAAGCTATATAATAAATACTCCTTGCCAATATTTTAATTATACTGAGGATACTTGGTTTCCTATTTTATTCAATAGATTATAATATGATCCTGCCACTGTTTATATTGATTATGAAATTGTCCCAGATTTGGCCAGTGGAAGCCCCTTTAAGCTAGCTCC
The DNA here is from genome assembly GCF_003265705.2 of Callorhinus ursinus. Classification (NCBI taxonomy): domain Eukaryota; kingdom Metazoa; phylum Chordata; class Mammalia; order Carnivora; family Otariidae; genus Callorhinus; species Callorhinus ursinus. Next base: position 65,549,375 of record NW_027397074.1, on the reverse strand, counting down.
TGAACTTTTGGCACATTGCCATCAGTTTTTGTTTGTGTTTTTAATTTGGAGATCACACATTTATTTTTTTGTAAGAAATTCTGCTAGCCTATGACACCAACCATTTAAAGAGGTATTCTCAGATTGCTATAGCAATGAATTCCAATATTTATTCTATATTTAAATGTTAAATACAAATTTTTTTATCCAACTAAGAGAGCTTAGTTGGATAATAAATTATCTTTATTATTTCAATGATACGAGTAGGAAAACAACCCTACATAATTTACATGTTTAGATATAAAAGATTATTTGTTTTCATTTTCCATGACAATGTCATAAGTTTTTAAGCACTTCCTTGCTTTCTGACCAAACAAGATGCAAGTTCATCTTATGTATCTTATGCTGCCCAGTCATGGAATCAGCCATTTCTTCAGAAATGGAAAGTAGTAGAAAATAATGTCTAGAAACCAATATCTACATATTTGGTATAACCGCTTCCAGGTCCTCTTAGTGGACAGAACTAGAGAATATATTTATGTTCATATATTACACATCTATCCTTTACATCTATACTTATATCTATATTGATGGAAAACCATGAGTTCCCACCAATACTAATAGCAAATATTTCATTTATTTCTGTTTTAATAATTGTGGCTCCCTTCTCTGACAATGAGAGTCTTCTATTTAACCAATCTTCTCTCACCCTACCAACCCCACTTCATACGATTCCTCTCCTAACCCCATGGGCTCTAACACTCTCTGCTGGGCTGCCTCTCCTGCTTGGACATCCTCCTCACCTGACCCAAGCTCTTACACCCAATGTCTGATCCTTGATGTGGATGCCTTCCTTACCCTAATGGGCTTTGATATTATTGCCTGGCTGCTCCTTCACACAGATGTCCTCCTTGAGTGTGTCATAGAACGGCATGAATACCATTTTGAGAAAAGTACTCTAAGTGTGGACTTAGGAGCAGTTATCACAAATGGCTTAATGTGTATTTTAGGATACTGCAGATAGTATAAAAGAGCTGAATCAATGAGAATCTAGAAATAGGTTGGTATATCTATCTTCCCAATTTTATTACCCAAGATATCTCAATAGAAATTCTGCTAGAGTAGTCTCTCTTATACTCTGCACTAAGTATGAATCACATTCTTACCATGCTTTCTCCCTTCCTCCTATAATATTCATGTCATTCCTTTCTGCCTATTCCAGTGTAATTCAAGAACCACTCTCCTACTGTGGCTCTTACACTGATGTTGGGCCATCCCCTCTTGTGTAGATATTCTTCTCACTTTGCTTGGCCTCTTGTGTAACTCAAATTATTTTAAAAAATTATTTTAAATTACTCATTTAGTGATACCTCCCTATGAACTCTTAAAGCACTTAATAGTATCAGTATCCTTGAGAGTTAGAGTGATTCTCATTCAAAAGTTGTTGGAGGATTATAATTAAGATAGCACAAGAAGTAATTGTAGCAAATATGATACAAAGTGAGTTACTGCTCTTTGTATGTGAGAGGGTAATTCATCTAGAATCATCTTGGTTATGTTGATAACATTTGGAATTAGCATCCATAAAGCTAAAGACCACGGTTTGTGGGTATGGGAGAGAAAGCTACTGGTATATTGCTCTTTCAGCAAATCTGTAGACTCACGGTGCTCACTTAATAACTTTTGACAAATAATTCCATAGATGGGAATAAGAAAAATAGAATAAAAAAGACCCTGGGATCAGAATAACTATCTTTCTAAAGCAGTATATATAATCCAATGAAAAGTGGTCCAGCCTGTCCATCTTCCTCAATGTCATTTAAACTTGTACCCAAACTCCAGAAGCCAAGGAAAATAAAACTGAAGATTTCAAAAGGTCTATAAGACCTGATTGAAACTACTCCAAAAATTATGTGCTGCTCTTTCCAGGGGATTTCAGAGCTAAAGTGGGAAAAGGGTTTATTGATCAGAATGTAATGGGAGAGAAAGGAATTGGAAAGGATCAATGAATTCATTGAGTTTTGCTCAGCTTGACCCTGCCACACAATACATTTAAACATTAAATACACTTGGAGCTTTCCAGACTGGCTCCTTACAAACCAAATTGATTGTATCATTGAATGAAAATTTGAGAAACCAATGTTCTCTAGTGTGATAGACATATGGTCAAATGGTAATGTAAATTCAAATTGCTGTTTCCCTAGAATTTCACTTGAGCTGTGTATTTGTCACTTTTTCCTCTCACACCTCAACTAAATCCGATCACAAAAAAAGAGGTGCAAATAAAAATTAGCAGAAAAGTTATATATAGCTGAAATATCAGGGAGAAAAGCAGCAAATTATCTGTGGCAACAATGGAGTATGAATTTTTTATGTTGAATAGGCATTGGAGGAAAACATGATGGAAATGATTGCAGAGGATTGCAGGTGAAGCATTACACAACACAAAGACGAGAGAGCTCAGGGGAAAGTGTTGCTGTTCAAATAAGGTAACGAAGAAGGGGGCTGTAGTTGGGATAAAGAGTAAATGACCCAAAAGTGCTAAAGCATAAAGAAAGATCTGTGTCAAGTGTAGGGACTATTGGAAGAGTTCTAGTTGTTCTTCACATTATCAGCTGAGGTTATAAAATAGTGATTGCATAAAATGAATAGAATTCATTCAAACATAGTTATGGAATGTGCCAAACTAGTGTCAGCTCTGAAGATACACAGGTGATCCCTGATTAATGATGGTTTGACATACGACATTTTGACTTTATGATGATGTGAAAGTGATATGCATTCAGTAGAAACCATGCTTTGAATGTTGATCTTTTCCTGGGTTAGCGATACGTGGTTCCATACTCTCATGATGGTGGGCCTTGGCGGTGAGCTGCAGTTCCCAATCGGCCCCACAATCACAAGGGTAAACAATGGGTACACTTACAACCATTCTGTTTTTCACTTTCAGTGCAGTATTCAATAAATTACACGAGATCTTCAACACTTTATTATAAAATAGGTTTAGTGTTAGATGATCTTGAACAACTAGAGGCTAATATAAGGGTCTTGACCATGTTTGAGCTAGACTAGGCTAAGCTATGATGTTCAGTAGGTTAGGTGTATTAAATGCATTATCAACTTACAATATTTTAAACTTATGATGGGTTTATCCAGATGTAACCCCATTGTAAGTTGAGGAAGATCTGTACTGTATTTAAAAAAAAAAACTTGCTTTCATGAAGTTTACACATTAGTGTTCCAGTAGAAGGAAGATAGTAAATAAATAAAAAGTCAACATGAAATTAACCCTGTGTTGGAAGTGCTTTGGAAAAAGATAAAATCAAGAAAGGAGAAGCAAATGAGGGGATGGACGATGTGCTGAAATGTTTAATACGGTAGCCAGGGAAAGTCTCACTGATAAGGTGACATTTTACCCAAAGAGAATCATCAGATAAAAGTAAAAAAGCAAGGTACCTGGTGAAGAGCCTCCAAGAATGGGCAAGCAAGTTCAAGAGCTCAGAGGAAGCGTGTTTGTTGCATTTAGGAACTATCATGGAGTCCAGTGGTCAATAGTCCAGTGTTAGCTGAGTATGTATCACATGCATGTTATACATCTGGGTATGAAATGATGGTAGACACAATACATCAAACACTTATTTAGCACCAATTATACAAGGAAGAATTCTCTTTAAGGTAATTGAACACAATGTAGTGAGTGATACAGTGTTTCTCCTACCTCTCTCACATGGAACTAGATGCGTGTGTGCAGGATATAAGTAATTTTTATAGTTCTCTAAAGAGAAAGATGGAACTGTTTCCATAAATAAGATTTAATTTTAAGAGCAATCATAAGCCTCAAGGATTGTATTAGGGAAAATCCACGCTCCTTAAATTGTTGGAATAAGGCTATTACCGGTTCCTATCTAAAGGGATCCATGTGCCATATTATATTCCACACAGTAGTTGGTCTATCACAGGGTCCCCAATTTATTTTTCTTCTTCTAAAGCAATGAGAAGGATCATAATAGGAAATTCAAAATTTCAATTTATGTTCTACTTTTATAGTTAACATTAATTATTATTTCTATATAAAGCTATGCAGAAGACATGTTCAGTAGAATTTTTCCAATAGTCCTTTTACTATAAACTAGCTGAGTTCAGGGTTATCAACTGTTATGTTTTTAGATGTGTTAATGAATAGGAGAATTTAATCTGAAAAATGAAAAACTTAAATTCATTTAGGAAACAGTACACAAATATTTTACTTTAAGATCTTATGATGCTTAATGAATTTTTATCTAGAACCTCTGAAGCTGTGCTTTGGAGTTACTGAGGACAATTACTTTGTATGTATTTTGTAACCGATGTCTTAGTAGTTTGTGCCTGAATTGAAACTTTGTTCTTAAATCAAGAGTTATTTCTTACCCTCTCCCCCCTGCTCCTTTCTTTAAGAGGTAAAAACATATTGAAGGGAAAGCAATTCATCAGACATGAGCTAGCCTTGGTTACTAAGGCATAAACATAAAAGACAGTATATGCCACTTCAAAGTTCAACCAGTTTGCAATTTGGATGTGTTCATTACCTCTACCAAAAAGATTACTCATCATTTAACTACCTTAAAAAAGTGGGATTGTAAACAATTGGTGTTAAATATTATTCATGAAAGTATCTATAGAAATCAGGGCAAGTGATTCCTTACTCGTAGAATTAAAACAAGAATGGAGTCTCTCAGTAGCATTGCAAAGCCTTAATTCAAAAGACGTCTTTTTGTTATTTTCATGACTTACTATTTTTATGACTTGTCAGACTCTTGATGCCTAGGCAGTGTTCCCTCGAGTCCGTTTTCTGCCTGTAGCCTATCTCTTAGGTGGTAGGTTTTACATTTATTATTATTGAACCTCCTCATCTTCCTGCAAACATGCAATTTGTCACATGATATTTCTATTCTGATTCTGGCAAGCTGCGGAGAAGGGGGATTTTATAGTGTCTGCAAGAGATAGCAATGTCTAGGTTGTTTGTCAACCAAGGGTTTATATTTACAGCAGGCTAGATTAAATAGAAAGTGACTTTGGTCCCTTTCTAAATGGGTGCTGTAGGGATAAGTGAGAATGGGTAGGCTTTAATGTTGTAGATAAGAAGGCTACAAAATGGGAAAATAATTTGTTCATTAGCACAAAGGAATGGTGATTTAGAAGAATAAGGGAAATAAGCCTGGCTATTGGTAATTCACACAACCCATGTAAATAGTTCATCCTAACATTTTCATACAGTGGCTTACTTAACTTTTCATTTAATTCATTTCCCAAATAATGTGTTTTTAGAATCTATTACATTGTAGTGCTTCTGATTCCACAACTGTGGCTCTTGATTTCATTCTAAACTTAGGAATTATTTAGTCAATAATTCAGGATATCAACAGTATTTGTCCTGATTCATTTTTTGTGAGAAGACATGTTACTCTCAATTTTTAGGAGATAACTTGATTTTTAAATGACTTTAGTCATTAGTGTTAAAATTCCAGGGACCAAAAAAAAAAAAAAAATTCCCTGGACCCAATGCTGTGTGATAGAATATATCAAAGAAACTCTGAAAACAAGTCATTTTTTAGAGCTGTAATGAGATTTCATAGAAAAATATTTGTACTGCTCTATTCTGTCTTATTGACTTAATACAGAAATTTTATTGTGTTTTATCTTCATAGTTTGTATTAATTTATCTGCAATCTGTTTTGCCACCTGCTTGTTTAGACAAGAGGTCTTTGTTTTGACATAGAATACGGAGGTATCAGTAACCTAAATTGAATTTTTTTCAAGACCAATAACAAATACAGCTAAGTATTCTTTCTGTAGTAGAAAATGGTCCCTAACATGGGGATGACTAGTTCTATGCACAGTGCATACTTATGAGTAAAAACTGACATGAAAAACCAGCTTATCATGTATTTAAAATTGCATGTATAATAGAAATCACTTTGTTTTTGATAAATTTATTGTCACACTGAGGTTTACTACTTCTTAGAAGTAAACAATTTGGTTAGATAATGAAGTTTTCAGACAAAGTCATTGTTGTCTATAACCCAGATGACACATAAGTTATACCTATAATAGTCTTTTACTTTTATCTAATGAGATATAAAAATGAGTTATGGAGGTTGAAATCCAGAACTGCTCTGGAAGGATGAATCAATTTGGAGGAGAGCTTCCATCATGGTGAACATGGGTAGAAGTGGGTGGGTCATGACTGAAATGCTGCATCCCTTAGCTGTTCTTACTGATTTAGATTTTCTTAAATAAATGTTTCTCTAGTCACTGTATGCCCTGACAATTTTCAGAGACTTCCTGTGTTTAGGTATTTTTATACTTTTCACTAATTATTATTGTTTCGCTGTGGAGAGGGTCCATGAATATCCTCACACCACAATTCTAGAGATGAGATCCCTGGTGTGGAGTTTCTTGAACAGAGACTGGATGTGTTTACTAGCTTGTCTGTTATAAAGCCAAGTTCTGGAAGCAGGAGGACATTTCCTATTCTGTGGGAACCAGGGAGGGGGCCCAGTTGGTAGAGCTGAAAGATATCAAAGTTTCTGGGGAAAAGCTCTGGAATGAAGAGTCAAAAGCTGAATGATCCTATAAAATAGAGCATAGGACAAGATTCTGATAAAGATTCCAGCCATGTACCTTCATATTCAGTGATTTCATTTTCTTGAGAAAGGAATGGAGAAATAAAGCGCTATGCTCAGTAGCACTGGCTTGAGCAAATAACACCGAAAAGTTCTCTTTCCTAAGAGAGGAAGACCAAGTATATGTTGGCTTTGCTAAGACTCCATTTCTGCAGTAATGTCTCTTAAAAAAAAATCTTCTACTGGCTTTCTACTAACTGTAAATGATCATTTACCTTTTTATGTATGAAAAATAATCTGTCATATACTTTTGAAATGACATCTATGGTAAAGAACAGAAAATTGATGTTAAATGCATCCCTAGCACAGTGTGTTAAATAGGGACCATTAAAAATGCTTTCTTTGATATTTTTTATAATAGGAAAAAATGTAGCTAAATGCACAAAAATTATTCTTATTCATTACTTATAAAAACCATGGCTTCTTTTCTAGTTTTTCTTTTATAAATCTGGAATTAATTGTAATTGATGTAACTTAGTAATTTACTCTTGTTTCTTTTCAAACATAAAATCCTCTGTTTATAATTTTCCTGTTAAGAACCTAACTATTCAACTGCTGAATAGAAATCATTAGAACAACTGAAGTAATGAAAACCGAGAGAAGGTTTTGACAAGTAACAGTCACTCAAATTCGAATGACTACAAAGGAAACCTGATTACTTTTCTTTGTTGACATTTCCTGACTTGTGTATTTTATCATGTACCACAGCATTTGCATTAGCTCCAAAATATACCATTTTGTACAAAATTAAGATGCTGAAACTAGTTTTAACTATATCTAAATTAGCTTTTTGGTCCTTAAGAATTTGAAAACTCTGCAAATGATGATAGTTCTTCTAAAAATAAGCATTGTTGAATTACATATTTAATAAGGGGCATCCTAGTGACAAAAAATTCAGTACCTGAGGTACCTAATTGCATGCTCAATAGTTTAGTAACTCTCCAGTTTGAAATTAATTGCAAAAATTAACTTACTTTCTAATGGTATTTACATAAATCAGTGCCTAGATCAAGAAAAACATATTACCTCCTTGCCAGAAGGCCACCTCTTGCCTTCTCGAAGTCATAACACACCCCCATGGGTAACTCCTCATTTTTAGTACTAGAGATCAGTTTAGATTTTTTAAAATTAAATACAGATATATAGTATTATATTTTTGAATGTTTTTCAAAAATTTTGGTGAGATCTATTTTAATGTGGTTGCTATTCTCTTTTGTACATAATAGATTAGTCAATATATATTTTGTAGAGGTATAGAACACTTCCAGTATTAATGCACTTAGAGGAAAGAGTTTGGGGGGAGAAAACATTTACCAGTCCTGTTCTTGTATTTACTAGTAATATGTGGATTCAAGGTGACAACACCTAGAAGAGGTATCACAGGACATCAACGCAATCATGGAGCTTGCCAGTCAGTCAGGGTTTTTGGCTCTTAGCCTGGTACCCAGGCATCTGAGAAGTGACAAGTTAGCTCATTGACTAGTGGAAGACTGATCAAATAGGATGCCTGTGGATATATTTATCCTCATAAACTTTGACCCCCCCCCCAAAAAATGAAAAGAGAGTAAGTTAAAGAATAAGAAAAAATGTGACATGGCCTTACATAAAAAAATGTAGTCCTTGGGCACCTGGGTGGCTCAGTTGGTTAAGCGACTGCCTTCAGCTCAGGTCATGATCCTGGATTCCCGGATTCGAGTCCCGCATTGGGCTCCCCGCTCGGCGGGGAGTCTGCTTCTCCCTCTGACCCTCTTCCCTCTCGTGCTCTCTATCTCTCATTCTCTCTCAAATAAATAAAATCTTAAAAAAAAAAATGTAGTCCTAGAATTCTTGACTCTCTTGTTTTTATCTAAGGAAGGGTGTCCATTTACAAAAAGTTTTCAGAATTACCTTTCTTCAGAAAATACAGTTGAGTAGGAACTACCAAGTTGATGAATGACGTTTGTCATTTCATGATTTGCTCCTTAGTAGTGCTAGACTTCGGAGTGGACCAATTTGAGTTATTGATAATGAAACAAAGAAGGGGCATACAATGAAGTGACTTTAGAAGGGTCATGAATTGAATCTCTGAGTGGGAAAACAGCCCAATACTGCTAATCTGCCAAACCTATTTTACACTCACTATAGAAAATAAAATTCAATGTAAATACATTACTTGAAAGCCTGCTATATACTAGGAACAAAGATATATTTACTTTGTTAATCTAAGTATTACTTAGGGAATCTTGGCAGAAACTAATTTATTTACTCTTAGGTTTTTGTCAAGAATAAGATGATTTCTACTTAACACTTTTTGTTTTATATAAACAACTTGTTTATACGGAAAACCTGAACAATTTTCATACGTTCTCACCTCTCAGGCCTTCCATTTTGGAACACTTTTCTCATCTAAGATTGTTTTTTAGAATTTTCTTTAATAAGCATCTGCTGGTAGCATATCCTTTTTCTCAAAATTTGTTTCACCCTCAACTTTAAAACACAGAATACTAGGTATATGAGTCATGCTGCTAGTTATTTTCTTTCCATACATTGAATGGCTATTTGACTTTTTTTCATGATTTCCATAGTCTCCCTTGAGAAATTGGCTATTCATCCTTAGGTATGGATTAAAAAACAAAACCAGCTGGTATTTATTGATCAGTTAATGTATTTTACCAGTATTGGAAATTTTTGAGCTGTCACAATTTCAAATGATTTGTTACATTGTTTTTTTTCTCTCCTTCTAGAAATGATTTTTACATATCACTCTATTCTTCATGTCACTTTCATTACTCTTCATCTCTCTTTTGATAATTACACCTTTTTAGAGTCCAATACTTTTCTGTTCGCTCTATTCAGTCGAAGTCTGCCCTTGAGTTTCAATTTCAATTGCTGTGTCTTCCATTCCAAAACTTGAATTTGTTTTTTAATTTTTTTTCAAATCTCCAGGGCCATTCTGTTGCTTGCTCCCTGCAAGTATTTTCAATCTTGTCTTTTCTCTCTTAAAACTTATTAGGCATTATAGTTTTGTCATACTGTTTGATAATCCCACTGCTTAAAGTCCTATGTTCTGTTTATTTGTCATTTCTGTTTATTCCTGCTCTGTTTTTATTCCCAAGGAGGCTGGTTCCCTTGTATGATGCTGGTTTTCTTTGGGAAATTATATGTGGAGGTTCTTTGTGGTTTAGGATGAGAGTCTCAGATTTTTCAGGGGCCTACAGCTCCCAGTTTAAAGTGCATTCACTGTGTGATTTCATTTTTGGCCATAAGCTTTTGGAGGCTCAGCTTGTAGTTATAACTTCTTAGGGATGCCACCAATTCTCTTCTCAGGGCCAGAACCACTCTTTTTATTGGTACCTGGTGGTAAGGGGTGAATGAATTAAAGATTTTGCATAAGGAAATGGCCTGAAGACCAATCAGGGACTTGGTTGTGGACAAGATCAGTTTGGGATGTCTGTTAGTGTTCCAAGGGGAGCAGACAGGGAGGCAGCAGGATATAATGATAAGTTCTTAAGAGAGGTCAGGGCTGGGCTGCTAGATAAGGGATGAAAGCAGAAATAGGGGGTTTTCCTCTCTTTTAGTTAAAATTCACAGCCTTGAGAGTGATTTTTTAAAAAGATAAATTAGTTCATGTAATTCCTTTATGTCTCCCAAATGCCTTCCTATCAATGATAGAGTACAATCTAAACTCACTAGTTTGGCTTCTTTTTTTTTAAACCCTCTCCTTTCCGTTGACAATACTGTTTTACCCCGCCCCCCCCAACTGATAAAACTGGGTTTACACTTGTCTTTTTTTTCCTGTATCACACAAAGCTCACTTCTGTCTTAGTGCCTATGGGCTTGTTGTGTGCTCTTAGTTCTCACTATGAATGAGATTACTCTAAAATCTTTTTTTGGGCTCTAACTACAGTTATGGAGATCAACTGATTTGGGGGTCTGTCCTCAACACTGATGTCCTTCAGAGTTGCCCTGTTGATTGTGATGTTCGTTATCAACGGACAGAGCTGTTCCATCCCATATGTAGGTCTCAGTCCTCACCTTAAAGGACTTTGTTGAAATGTCACTTTCTGTAATGTGGTCACCCTTTGATTTTTTTTCTTTTTCTTTTTTATATTTACCATTATTCATTTATTTATTGCTTTTTTTTTTTTAACGAGGGAGATCTGTGTGTCCTGATAGGAAAAGTTCTGTAATGAACATTAAGCTTAATTTTTTCAAGATTTTATTTATTTAAGAGAGTGTACACAAAAGAATGAGTATGAGCAGGCGAAGGAGCAGAGGGAGAGTGACAAGCAGACTCCATTCTGAGCACAGAGCCCAATGCGGGGCTTGATTCATGACTCTGAGATCATGACCTGGGCCAAAATCAAGGGTTGGATGCTTAAGCAATTGAGCCACCCAGGCACTCCTATTTTTTGCTTTTATCGGCTATTAGAATATGAGCCTCATGAAGGCAGATTTTTTGTTTAGTTTACTGATGACTCTCCTGTTTACAGAACAGTATGTAAGAGAGTGGACTCTCAAATACTTCTGAGGAATGAGATAAATCTTTCTCTGTCTCCGAGATCTCGATCCCAGACATATTTATACTGTTAAAAATAATTCTCTCATCCCAAGGTAGCAGTGTGCCCATCTAGCACCTAGCATCATCATTTTCTAATAAAAGGAACCAGGGCTTCTTGAGGAAGATTCTAGAACTGGGGCAGATGATACACATGATGATTCTGAAGCATTTTGTGATATCAGAAAGGAAGTGCTGAACTTCCATTTTTTTCATGGTTACCATATTGTTTATGTTAAATTAAGAGCAATGATCATTTAAAACATTGGGACACATATCATTTGAGTTAGGGAAGCTCTATCAGAGGCATAGAGATCTGATGACAGTCAAGATTTCAGACTGTAAAAATGTACCAAGAATTACCAATGTACCAAAAATGTACCAAGATTTTTTTAAAGATTTGGTAGTATAGATAAATTATATTTCTCTGGAGCACAATTAAAGTAAATGGATTCTATTTTACATGAGACCCTATTTTTCTTAAAATAATGACTGAGTATGTTGATGTTATTTTGTAATAAGAACTGGACAAAGAGGAGCAGTTAGTTTCCAAAGCCAATTAGTGGGAGGCTTTTGTTTTTTCTTTTCTCTCCATTCTATATTATCTTCTCTAAATGTAATGAGAATTGTAATACTTAATTTGTCGCTTTCAGAAATGAACATGAATGCCAAGAAATAAGTACTACCCATATCTATAGTCATGTTTTAGCATTTGAATTTGAGAGTTGGGATGCCTTCTGAAGAAGTTACATGAACAATAATGGTGATTTAAATTCAGTACTTCATGCAAAAGCAAACTGACATGCAGGTGATTCCACAAACTGAAATTATAGTATTCTGTAATTGGCTTAATAATTAGTCTTTCTTTTTACAGTTTCATGTTTGAAATCTAAAAATTCTCTCAGTCACACAGAATCAGGCAACAATTTTCTTCATAAATTACTATTTTCATGACATACTTGGTCAACCTTTCTAGAATATAACCCGTTTGTCTAACAGCTTCTCTTACTGAAGTTTTACACAATGGAGAATTGAAGGGTTTTTTCCCCAGGGGAAAAAAAATCATAAACCTCCTCCTAACATCTAGTATCTTCTATTCCTCCAGCCCCCATAACAATCCATTTATTTGTTGTCTTACTGGCTTCAACATTAATCACATATTGCATCAAGAAAATAAACATTTATTTTCAAGAAATCTGCTATCTACAGTAACATAATTTACAATTAGGTGCAATTCCTGATCCAAGTATGTTTATGAGTAATGAATCCTAAACCTGGGGATAAAGTACAAATAGCTCTAAAGATGGCACACTGGTCTGGAATTTTCTTTGTTGTTATTCATGTTGGTCTCCCCACACCCCCCCCTCAGGCGACCCCCTCCACCAATTTATATGTTGTTGAAACCCTAATAACCAATGGAATGGTACTAGGAATTGGGGCTTTTGTGGGGTAATTAGGTTTAGATGAGGTAATGAGGGTGGAGTCCTTGTGATGGAATTAGTGCCCTTAAAATGAGACTAGCGCTCTCTTTTGGCCATGTGAGGACACAGTGGAAGGCCATTGTCATATACAAGCAAATGGGCTTTCACCAGACACAAGATTTGCTGATGCTTTGATCTTGGATATGTCAGCCTCTAGTACAATTTTGAGAAAGAAATGTTTATTTAAGTGACCCAGTCTACGTTGTTTGTGTTATGACAGTCTGAACTAAGGCAATATAATATATAGTCAATTATAGGAAACTTCTGAAATCTACATAATATTCAGGAAAGTATTCCTAGAAGATGCTCATTTGCATGGAGGAGTAGAACAGAAATCAGAGTATTTCAAAAGTGGAATTTTCAGGAATTTTTGTTGTATAAAGTGACATGAAAATTTCAGTTACAATGTAGAGAAAAGCTAATCAAGGAGTTTTTTGAGGAGCTTCTCCTTTTCTTAACTCTTTGCCTTGTTTCATTGGCTATATTCCCCCTGTATTCTGGTGGCTGACTCATAAGAGAAACTTCACAGGACAAACTCTAACCCTCAAACCCCACTAATAAACTCAAGGGATCAGAATTACTACCGTTGAAAATTGCCCTGCTATTTTGTCATCAATTTATTTCCATTGAGCTAAAACATTTAAGGAAATGTGTTTCAGTGATTTGGGCTATTTTTTTTTTCACACATCTCAATGTTTTTTATTAAGTTTCTATACATTTCTGTACTCTTTCTAAATAACTGAAAATAGTACTGGGGTTTCAATAAAGATGTTTATTTTAAAATGGGCTAAACCCTAAATGACTTTTAGGGCATTCTGGCATTCTTTTTGTCAAATATCACTTAGTTTGGTAAGGTTTCCATTGCTTTTTAATTTTCTCCATGTCTTTTAGTCCTTGCCTTCACTTTTCATTTCTCTTATTAAATGTGGAGTTAAAATGAGCTAAATATCTCCACCATTTTGGGATCAACATGTATTTCGTTGCTTTTCTCAGTTAATTGTATCATGACTTTCCTAGGTCTGTCGTTCTCCCCTGAAATAGGTCTTAAAGCAATTGTTATTATATATGACTCCTTTTGTTAACTGTAATGTATTCCTCTTTGTGGCTATGTTAAGCATTTTCCTTAAAGCAGTAACTGATGTAACAAAATCTTGCTTCTTCTGTCATCTCAATTAAAGTGTGTATTTTTCTTTATTTGAGGAACAGTGCAAAGTTTCATTGAATGTTTTTTTCCCTATTGTATTATTCTATGAAAATAGTACAATGCTGTGATTTAACTAGAGTTAAATCAATTTGCTTCTAGGCAGAGTTAACTCAATTGTATATAATTAGACTTAGTAGTAGTTTTCCTCTGATGTATTTTCACCTTGAAATCTGAAAGAGAAATCAATGAAAAAATTCATATTGAAAAGGAACAATGAAAACTGAAGGGTTATTCTAACAGTTGCCCTGAAAGACAAAAAATAAAGCTGTCATTGTCTATCAACTGGGTTAAAATGGAACATAAAAAAAAAAAATATGTCTGGGGCACCTGGGTGGCTCAGTTGGTTAAGCATACAACTCCTGGTTTGGGCTCAGGTCGTGATCTCATGGCTTATGAGATCCCCCTCCCGCCTTGGGCTCTGCACTCAGCTGGGAATCTGCTTGAAGATGCTCTCCCTCTGTTCCTCCTCCACCTCCTCTCTCTCTCTCTCTCTCAAAATGTGTCCAAATTACTAATTACTAACTAAATTATTCAGGAGAACCACATTTTTACATAGCTGCTAATTATGAAAGTTATTTTAGTCACTTTCTACCATTTTAGATTCTCTAGTAATTTTAGATGTACACTTAATTTGCAACACCCTTTATGAATACTAGTAACTGGTCACTGAAAAATAAAGGCTTGTTTTGATCACTTGGTTTAGATGGTATCTGTCAGTTCTCTACAATGTGAGGTTAGTATATTTTCTTTGTAATTAGTGTCTCATGGGGAAGTATTTTGAGACTGTATAAATGCTTGTTTCTCCTAAAATTACTGGTATTAGATTCTATTATTTATTCTTACCTAAATCATTATTTTTATGATAGTTGCCAAATGGTGACATTTCCTCTTCCAACATTACATTTAAGTATATTGGTTTTATTTTATCATAGGGAAGAACTTTCCATTCTCTTATTATAATAAGTACACATTATCTTCTGCTAAGGCTTTTTGCTCTTTCTCATATTCCATGTCTTAATATTCTTTCTTGGCACTTATGTTCTAGCTTCTCTAGTAGGCTTCCCTCAGTCATCTTTCAACATAACGATCTGCTCTTGGTTCTAAATTCTAGTCACACAGTCACTACCAAGCAACCTAGCACTCAATAATGCAATGCTTTATATTTACCTTATATTATTTCACTTAGAGATAATGGTTTTACAACTAATCAGAAGTACTGATTCAACTACCTCATTTGAGGAACTATCTTCAATTTCCTTCTCCTGTCTCTATAGCTTCTTGCAATCTCAAGTCTATAGAAAGTAGATAATTAATCCTTATATACTTGATTTAAAAGAGTTGGCTTAGACCCAAGTACTAAAGATGAAAAAATAAAATGATAGCTATGGGCTATAAAGTTAGTTTCCTTCTCTGATTATTGGTGGGGCCAACCTGGTATTTATGAGACCTCCTACTCTTTGACAGTGGAACACAGATTTGAAAAAACTTGTGTATATTATGATTTTCTCCATGCTATTTGTGGATGTTTTTTAGTTACTGACTTAATTATTTCAAACAAAAACTTTATGACAGGGCTATACAGACAGGGCCTTCAAGACCAAGAAAAGGTTTTGAAATCCACTTTGAATTACTTTAGCTGTGGAAAATAAGTGCTTTTTATTCTGTAATTTGAGGTAAGGAATGCAATGCAAAGACCTATTAGAGAAGCAAGTCACATTAAATCAATTTAAGATTGCTTTAAATACATTTTAATGGGGAAAGCAAGAAGATAGCAGCCCCTTCTGAAGTGGCCAGTTAAGTCCACATCCCCAACCACATTCCTCTGGCTCTCATACTTAGGGTCACTCCACACCTGCCCTAACCACTCTGGGGCCAGGTAACAGACAACCAAGAACAGGTCCAGTGCCTCAGATCCTGCTGAAAATTATTCAAACTAGCTTGGTTGCTTCCTCAGAAAACCACAATGAAGGCTCTTGCCCACAGGTCATTTCCACCCCACCCGCCTTCTGACCAACCCCAGTGATTACTTGTGTGGTCCCCACCGTGGCGTTATATGTATTCTCTCTGTGAGATCTGGGAGTGTAATAAACTGTCTCTCTCATGGTGTTCTCTCCTGAGCTGTTGGCCTTATCATACCTGAATAATAAAGCTTATAAAACACAAAGATAAAATAAAGATTAAAGTTTCTGTCCCTACAGACTACAAAACATGGTAGCATATGTAAATTCGTATTTTTTATTGAAGTACAGTTGACACACAATGTTACATTTGTTTCAGCTGTACAACATAGTGATTCAACAACTCTATACATTAGGCTACACTCAACACAGATGTAGCTACTGTCACCATACAACATTATTACAGTGCTTACTGACAGGTACAGTCCCTATGCTGTACCTTTCATCCCTGTGACTTATTCCTTAAGCGGAAACCTGTACCTCCCACTCCCCTTCACTCATTTTGCCCATCCCCCCACTCTCTCCCCTCTGTCAAGCATTGGTTCTCTATGTATATATATGTTTCTGCTTTTTGTTTGTTTTGAATCCACATGTAAATTAAATCCTATAGTATTTGTCTCTCTGGCTTATTTCATCTAAGATACTTTAGATCCATCCATGTTGTGGCAAATGGAAAGATCTCATCCTTTTTTATGTCTGCATAATATTTCATTGTGTGTGAGAGAGAGTGTGTGCGTGTGTGTATCTTCATCTATTGATGGACACTTGGTTGTGTCAGCCATATCTTGACTATTGTAAATAATGCTAATAAACATAGGTGCATATATTTTTCCAAATGAGAGTTTTGGGTTTTGAGAAGGAAATACACAGTAGTGGAATTATTGGGTCATATGGTAGTTCTGTTTTTAATTGTTTGAGTAAGCTCCATACTGTTTTCCACAGGGCTGTGCCAGTTTGCATTCCCACCAACAGTGCTTAAGGGTTCATTTTTCTCCAGGTCCTTGCCAACACTTGCTATTTCTTGTCTTTTTGATTTTGGGCATTCTGACAGGTTTGTGGTTTTGATTAGCCTCTCCCCGATGATGAGTGATAGTGAGCATCTTTTCATGTCTGTTGGCTATCTGCATGTTGTCTTTGGAAAAATGTCTATTTAGATCTTTTTTTTTTTGGTGTTATGTAAGTTCTTCATAGAATTTAGGTGTTCATCCCTTATCAGATATATCATTTGTAAATATCTTCTCCCACTCTGTAGGTGGCCTTTCCATTTTGTTGATGGTTTCTGCAAATTAACATTTTATTATGTTGTTATTGATGCCAGGATGGAACTATATGCAGAGTATTTTGGAAAGACACTAAAGAGGAATAGCCAATTCATTTTACTAGGGTTCTATCACTTATCTATTGCTTCATAATCAGTCACAACCAAATCTAATGACTTAAAGCAACAATTATTTACTTTATAATACTATCTGTAGTCTGGGTGGCCCTTTTGGTCTGAGCCAAGGCTGATCTCTGCTAACTTACTTGATCATGAGTCTGCAGTCAACTGGTAGCAGAAGTTGGTGGGTTAGTGGCCATGAATCCACTTAGCACCAAGATCTTGATTTTTTTAAATACCATTCTTCAATTAAAAAAAATCCTTCTTGAATATCTAATTCTAGAGCAGGGATAGAAAATATACAAGATAAGCCTGGCACATCTTCTAGTTCCAGAAAGTAAGAAAAACACACACACATGCACACGCACACAACAATGGTGGTATGCCAAAGGAATGTTGGTACCAACTGAAAGAGTTTCCAATAGCTAAAGCTGGAACAATTTGAGCAAAGTTGTATTGGATTATAATTCACAGTTTAAAATAACTATGCATGAGTCTATGTAATATAAATAAATAATTGAATAAATAAATGTGAAGGAAGAGATAAAGTTCTTAGACTGAAGAATTACAAATAATTTAAGGAGATATTCCATTCACAAGGGTGTGGATCAGAAGTCCCTGTACTGTGTACGGTCCCTACACTGTGCTGTGTACCAAAAGAGTACAGTGTGGAAAGGGAGAAAAAGGAAAGAGGAACTTTATAGTGGAGAAAGCTGACAAACGCTACCTCAAGTCAAATGATTAAGATTAACATCAAGGGTAATAACTCATATCAATGATACGTAGCCTTGGGGTGCCTGGATGGCTCAGTCAGTTGAAGATCCAACTCTTGATTTCAACTCAGGTCATGATCTCAGGGTCCTGGGATGGAGCCCCATCAGGCTCGGTGCTCAGTGGGGAGTCTGCTTCCCCTCTCCCTCTGCCCCTCCCCTCACTCACACACATACACACTCTCTCTCTAAAATAAATCTTAAAAAAAAAAGCAATATTGGGGCACCTGGGTGGCTCAGTCATTAAGCATCTGCCTTTGGCTCAGGTCATGATCCTAGGGTCCTGAGATCAAGCCCCACATGGAGCTCCCTGCTCAGCGGGAAGCCTGCTTTTCTCTCTCCCACTCCCCCTGCTTGTGTTCTCTCTCTCACTGTGTCTCTGTCAAATAAATAAATAAGATCTTTAAAAAAAGCAATAATATGTAACCTTGATATGTGATAAGAAGGTATTTTACCTCTGTCGTCTTCCCAAAATACATTACACTGGTATAATTACAAGAAAAACATTAAATCCCTTTTGAAGGGAATTCTACAGAACACCTGAAGTAACCCTTAAAACTTTATAAGGTCATCAAAAACAAGAAAAGTCTTAGAATTGACACAGCAAGAAGAGGTTAAGGAAACATAACAGTTAAATGTAATGTCATATCTTGGGTGGGATGCTGGAACACAAAAAGGGCATTAGGAAAAAAAAATCTGAATAAAGTCGGGACTCTATTTAATAAAGTATCAATGTTGATTTATTAATTGGAGATGCAGGAATTCTCTATGATCTTTGTGATAATTCTGTAAGTCTAAAGCTGTTCTGGAAAAAAAGCATTAAGACTATACAGCCACATACATAAATAAAACAAAAATGTTCAACTTCATTAGTCATTAGGAAAAGACAAAGTAATGATGTAATGCAAGCTGACTTTACCTACAGAATAGCTTAAAAAAGGCAGAATGGCAAGGGTTGGTGAGGATATGGAATGAAGGGAACACTTGTGAAATACTTTGAGAATTTTTTTTTGGTTAAATCTCTGTGGAAAACAGATCTCTATTAAAGCTGAATATATGAACATCCCTATAAAACAGTATTAATATGTTTGCCTAAGAGATATTGTTAGTAGCACTGCAGAATAGGCTCAAACTGAAAAATAATGCAAATTTCAATCAAACTATAATGGAAAATTTATGACATCATAGAGCGGAATACATTCTAGCAAAAAACAAACTACAACAATAAAAAATCCTGTATGATGAACAATGTTGATTAAAAGAAGTCAGACACCAAAAAGTGTGTACATTATATAGTTCAGTTTCTAAAATAGATAAAACTAATGTGTAGGATGTTATTTTAGAGTGGTGCTCATGAGAGGGCTTACAAAATAGTCTTTGGAGGCACTGGTCATATTCCATGTCTAAATCTGCTCACGTGGTTCTATTTACTTACAGAAAAATTCACTGACTTGACTTAATGTCAGTTCCTCCTGATGCTCTAGTTTGTCCTATATAGGGCTTTATGCTGTGGTCTATACAATGGAGGCTCAAAGGATTGCTTCAAACTTTATATGCAGTTGCCTAAATTAATTTTGAGTACCAACTAAGATTTTTTGCATATTTAATGCATGGTGCCTTAGGCTTACTCCATTTAAATCTCATGACAGTCCTATGAGGTGGATATTACTCTAATTTTATGGATAAGTGAGGTTAAATAATATGCATAAATGATGTAGCTCTTGGATTACAAAAGCAGAATATACTGGTATACATCATATCTCTTTTTAAATAAAACTGCAATTCATTTAAAAAACAACTAATTTGAAGTTTCTATGTTAAAACACAAGTGATGCTAAAATTTATAAAATTAATATTGTTTCAGATTTAACTTGTAACAGCTATGAGAGTCCTTGCCAGTTTGCCCTTTGTTTTAGAAAGGAACACAACAGACAGAGTGCTTGTCCATATGGATTTTGTGTTGTAGGAAACACAGAAGTTGTGCGTGGTAAGAAAAATACAGATGTATTTCTAACTTGCTGTGTCACAAAATAGTTTGACATTAAGGCAACATCTACAATTATTGAAAGTGAGTGGTTTGTGAATGGACCCACATTTTTCTATGAACTAAAATTCTCTTTTCAAAAGTTATGATAGAGATGCATGCAGGAGATAAGTAGTCCTATCAGTCATTTTATAATATCGTAAAAACATGCTTTGCTTTATTACTATCATTAGCATAAATCAATGTACCATGCCTATTATCTGTGGAGGAACTTTTTCATATCATTTAACTCCAGCGTGGAAAAAAAAAAAAAACTTTTGTTTTCATTTCAGTTTTTGCTCCCCCAATGTGAAGGAGAAGAGTTGGATTCATATAACAACCTCATTGCCACCAAAAAGGTTTAGGGTATGGTAAATTAAAAAATAATTCAGTCATTGCCATCACATAGTGAATTTGTTTACACTGTAACATTTTAGTACATATCTACCCTAGGGGAAACCTCAGCCTAGTTAGGATCTTTCATTTTCTTTTTGCTGAAGAATGCATTTAGTGATCAATATTTGTATATACTACGTTATTGGCATCTACATAGGAGCTCTGCTTGCAGCTTTGAAGTGTTTATAGGGAATTAAGCTCTTTAGAGTGGATGAATTATGGGCAGTTATAGTCACCTTCTCAGATGTGCCAGTACTCAAAGCCCTAGTTTATGGCTCATTCAGTCCTCTGTGAAATATTTATTGAAAAACTATGCACTAGGCACAAAACTGTTTAAGATCCCTGCCCTTGAAGAACTTATTTTGGAATGGGGGAGGAAGCAGGCAATATACAATAAACATAACAAAAATGTAGAATATATGTAATTCAGGTGACATGTACAGTATAAAACTGGAAATTATAGAAAAGGGTTGGGGGAATAAGAAGTGCTGGGGGCAGAGGTTTTCTTTAGGTGCCAGGGTCAATCTTATTTGGCAAATGAAATTTAAGGGAGGTGAGGAATAAAACCAAGCAAATATTTGGGGAAGTTGGTTGTATTGCAGCCAAAAGAAATACTTAGCATAAAGGTTCTAAGAGCACAGCCTATTAAGCTGAGTGCAGGCAGATGAGCTGATGGGCAGGAAGAACAAGGGGAAAAGTGGTAAGGGGTGAAGTAAAATCAAAATTAGGTGAGGCAGTGACAGATAGAGGATATTGTTGAATTTGCCCATGAACACTCTTGTCAAATATGAAGTTAGGGGTTAAAAAAAGGTACTGAGAGCAACACTAGTTGTGCATGTACACAAATTATAAATGTGCAATGAATCAGGTTGGAACTTTGTAAAGGTTCAACAAATAAGCAGTTCAGCCAAGTGCTGAATGGCAAATATTAAAATCAGTGTTTATTGGAAGATAAATATCACCATTACAGAATGAAGATAACAAAATAACCTAGAATTTTATCAACATTTTAATTTAGTTTTACAGTTATATTTTTTAAATGTCACAGGCTAATTAGAAAAGTGGAACATTCTCCTGCAGGCAGAGTGATTTATCAACACTGTTGGTGGTTACCTTGCCTCAAGTGGTCCCTCTGCTCCTTCGTACAACCAGATGTGCGTTCACTTTAAGTCACCTGGAGGAGGAAGAGGGTTTGGGCCACACGTGTCAGAATGTGTTTTTAACGTTGCTGAGGTTGATCCCATTCTCTCTAGTCCCTAACTACAGATTTATTACATTTGAAGGTCATGGTGAAAATGACTTCATTGAAGTAGTCCTATAAACCAAAGCTTTGATCCTCCACAAATAAGATACTTTCTAAATATTTTTCAGAAGTGGATCTGAGGTTTATTTTCTCATTTATACATCTCTTCTCAAGAATTTTGCATGTCTTTTCTGCTTTATATAGTAAAGTAAGAAAAAATGTATCCCTAAACCTTGAAGGTAGAAATGTGGCCATGGAGTAACATAATTGGCTTTCAAGATAAAGAAAATCCCCTTTGAATTTCCATCTGTGTCTTAGCTTTCAGTGCTATACACCAATTTCATTATGTTCTGTAGAGTAAGTTTTTTATACCAGAGATCATGAAGAAATACATGCAATCTCTGGAAATCCCAGTTTAGTTATTTCTTTATCAAGTTCCAGCAAGCAAGCTAATTGGTTGTTAGCAAGTCCTGATACATGCTATATTGTAATCTGTAAGATGTTAAGGACTTATTTTATTTAAGCAGCCTCTTTAATGTGTAATAGAGCTCTTCTTATTTAGAATGTCTTATTTGGACATCCTGTATAGGAATATGATAAACTGGTTCTAAAATCTCTTGTAGATCGCATGGCTTGTCTTTGAAGATAAATGATGCAAGCCATCTATTATTTGTCTACTTACAGCCAAGGACTGTATGACATTATATTCTTTTTAGATTTACTTCTTAAAGTATTTGTTGCCTTTAACATGCATATTTAGGTGGGGGGTAGCATGAGGGTGACATATTACAGTTACAGTCGGTATTGAGACCAAAGGCCTTTAGATAGCCCCCTCTGATTGACAGCAAGCATGACCCCTTCCCTCGTTCTGACCAGTTCAATGTAAGTGTAAATTCCTAAGGCCACTTCTGAGGAGAGGTATTAGTAATTATCACTCTGTGCTCTTTTTTCCTGTCATGATGATGTCACGTCCCAGGTCCAGAATATGCTTTTAGCCAATATCCTGAAATGGTATAAGTACATGAAGCAGAGGCCCTATTGGACATACGGGCAATAGGAATGAACCAGAAGCAGATGTACAAAAAACATATATTGTGAGCAAGTGATAAACTTTGTGAGACTTCTGCATTGTAACACTTTGACTTGTTACTGCAGTATAACCTAGCAAGAGCTGGATGACATAAGAAGAAGTGGAGTTTTACCTTAATAAAATAAAATTATAGATCCCTGACTTTGGGTGGGAACAGAAGGCTAATGGAAAGAAATCTGTTAATGGTGGCTAGAAAAAAAACTGACAAAATGTCAATTTGTATTAACCTGTGGTAAAATGTTTGGTAAATTTTTTGCTTGCAAATATTTGGATATATTTTGTAACTTTGAAGTTGTAGTTTTAACCAGTTAGGAAACAGATTGTAATGGAGTGTCTTGATTGAGAGATTCAGTAAGAATTAGCCAATCAGCAAGTTTGCAAGTTTAAAGGGAATGTAGAGAAACTAGACAGACTTTCAGAGTTGTAAGATGCAACACATTCTATCACTGAAAAATAAAACTGATAAATGATTTTCATGAGAAAGCATAACTAAAATTTAGCCTCAATGGCAAAATAACCTATAATGGGCTGGATTTCAAAATTATGATTAAAATAATTAAGTGTATTAAGTTATTTTCTGGTAAGACAAATTTACACGAGGAAAAGAAAATAAGGGCTTGTATTTCCCAAGGAAGCTGGACAAACTCAAGTTACCTGCAAATAATTTTAGAGGGAGGGCCGTTCTCAATTATGTGTAAAACTACCTGCTCATGGAGCTAACTGTAATCAAATATAGCAACAGCTCTGCTTTTGAGAGAAATTCACTGCTGAGAGTCAGCATCTTGGATTCAAATAGGCTGGCTTTTAGAGACTTGAACTGATCTTTGGGCCTACAACCATATATTTTATGAAAGAAAAATGTAATAGGTAATAAAACATTAACATAAAGCAAATATGTGAAAATTATTTTAGAACTTGTTTTTCATAGATGTCCACCTACTGGTACAAGAGTAAAAGCTGCATTAGATGAGTGCCTGCAAGCTTCTCAATAAATTGGTCTCCAATAATACTAATTTTGAAGACCACTGGAGACTTCTGCAAGATACACCTGTCCATCCACCACAACAGGTTCCACATCTGTATTGTCTGGTTTTAGACGGCCCATTGGAATTAAGTCTGGAAATGCCACACATGTAGCCTCATCAATTTTATTTCCCCAAATGTAGATATTCGAGAGTCTGCGGTTTGTTTTCATTGACTGAAAGTGCAACAAGTCCTTCTCTGTTGCTGCTGACTACTGACAAAGCTTTAAGTTTCCTGTTGTGTGAAGCAAGAGTTTCACTGAGAAGTATAGAACCCTGCTGTTACTCTCCCATAAAAGCATGTTTTCCATGTTCCTCTTAATCGGTGGCCAAGGAGATCATAGAAAAAGAATAATCTTCCATAAGGAGGAGCCAAGAAACATAGAAAACAGTGGATTATAGAGTACTTTAAAAAGGACATTCAATCATCTTTGAACTTTTATTGTTTCTATGAAAAAGTCAGCTTATATATATAAATATATATATATATATTTTTTTTTTTTACTTTGTACATAATGTGCCTTTTTTCCCCAAGTTTCTTCTAAAAGTTTTATCTTAGTCTTTAGTTTTTAGCAGATTTTTCATGATGTGCCTAGCTGGGGATTGTCTTTTAATTATGCTGTTTGGAATCCATAGAGCTTCTTAAAGGACTCCATATGTTTTATCACTTTTTGTGAATTCTCAGCCAATATTTTTTTCAAATATCAATTATGCCAATTCTCTCTTTCTGAAACTTTGGGATTCCAGTTGCATGTATGTGAGACCTTTTCAGCCAGCCTCCTGTGTCCCTTAAGCAGTTCTATCTTTCTCTTTTCCTTGCATTAATATAAATAGTCTCTTGGCTTATTGTTCAGTTTACTAATCCTCTCTTCTATCTAAATTAGTCAAATAATTCCATAATTTTCCATCTTATAGACCCACTTATTCATGTGTGTGTTTTCTGTGGTTGCTCTTGGGCAACATCAGAGTTGAATTGTTGCTTCAGAGACCACATGGTCTGTACACCTGAAATATTTACTATCTGGTCTTTGCAGAACCTCTTTTAGTGGACCTTTGGTGAATTGAGGGCCCCACTGAGCTAGTTGCTTTCCCTTAGGTAGCAGAGTGGAAGATAGTTTTCTCTGAGACCAGGATGACTGCATTCTTGAGTATACCATCTCTCTCTGATAACAGAAGATCTGGGAGGCCCTTCCCAGTTTGTTAGTCATTGAATCTGAATTCACCCACCCAAAAATGGGAGTATGAGGCAAGAGTTTTCCAAGTCCTCCATGGATCAAGTGTGCAGTTTTGATAAGTGTATTCAGTATTAAGCTAATAGCTGTTTTTAAAAATGAGGGTAATTGGTATTTTTGCCAGGAAAGTCACAAGCCCTAATTTCCAAAGGGTGCCTCCAGGTGGAGGCTATGTTCCACTGGAGGCTCTACCTGGCAAATCATCAGTCACAGAGTCTGCACTGTTTGCAATATCAAGAGTCTACTAGGCTCTGGGTTTCTATTTTTGGTGACAATGGACCAAAGAAATAGCAGTTTTTCTTTGGCCAGAAGAACTGAGACATGATTCCATGCAGAAAATTCCTGAATTTTGTTAGGGTCTATCAGCCACTCCTGCTGGTAGAGGAGTGACAATACCAACATTGGTTCCTGTTCTGGGTTCTGTTCCAAGGGTTCTACTTTTTCATGTTTGCCTGTGTTCAACTTTCAGCACTTTGTTAATTTTAGTTGGCTTCACATAATTCACTTGTAAGTATCCTTTGCTGTGCTCTGCCCCAGGTAAATCCATGCTTTTGTCCCATCCCTCCTTGGAGGTACCATCTTCCCTTAGATTTCAGTGAACAATTTCTGTGTGACCCCAGCTCTCAGATGTGTTCAAGAAAAGTTTTTGTGTAGATTATCGGGCTTTTCACTATAGTTAGTCTGTGCCATTCTTGTTATGTTTCTTAAGCAGAAACTTACAGTCTGTAAGATAGTTTTGATTAAGATAAAAATCATGATTTGGAATTTATGCATTTATTAATGAGGCAGATCTATTGTAGATCTACACCTATCAGTCATCATAACAATCAAATGAGACAATTTGGTTAAACATAACAGTACAAAACAGAGGGTGGGAGTGGCAATCAAATTGATATTTATGATTCCTTCAAACCGAAAAGTTAATATATAAAACTTTAAATATTTTTAATAACCAGAAACATTTAAATAAACTTGACTAAATTCTAGTGATTAACAAATTTAGTTTTCTAATCTTTATTTCCTAGAAATAAAGACAACCCTTTCTCCCATTCTGTTTCAGTGTATACTTTACATGTTTTTTGTTTTGTTTGTTTTTTTTTACCCCAACTATATTTGTTAGTTTGTCTTTACAGATCCTATTTTGCCCAGACTTAATTTAGTAAAAGTTCAAAAAGATAAAACGATATCAAAAGATGATTGCATACAAACAGGTAGCTACCTTGCAAGTAAAAAGAAAAGTGATATATTCATCGGTAGACTTGATAGGACAATGTGAACCCAAAGGGGTTGGAGACAAGCATGTGTTATTGTGTTCTTGTGGCAATACGCCCCCATTCCTTCTTTAGGCTCTTATTACTGAAAGAAATTGGGAGTAACCCTATTCCTCTAGGAAGGTTGCTGTTTTAATTGCTGAATGGGATATAAAGATTTTGAAAGAAATTAACAAAGACATTTTGGCATACACCTATCTCAAAGGTCATAGTGGGTCAACTCTAATAATTAGTAATGTCCACCTATTGCTTCATTGCCCAGTACTTCAATTATTGTAATTGTTTCTCAATCATGTTACCTCACAAAACCATTACTCACTGTGGTGAAACTGACAGCTAGTGCATCATTAATATTCATACCAAAGAGAGAGGGAGGCAAACCAAGAAACGGTCTTAACTAATGGAGAACAAACTGATGGTTAGCAGAAGGGGGGTAGGTGGGGGGATGGGTGATAAGGAGGTGGGGATTAAGGAGTGCACTTGTTGTGGTGAGCACTGGGTGTTGTATGGAAGTTTGAATCAGTATGTTGTACACCTGAAACTAATATCACACTGTATGTTAACTAACTGGAATTTAAATACAAACTGGAAAAAATATATCAAAGAGGGATGAATTTGTAAGAAATGGCCTTATAAATCATTTTCTCAAATATTTTGCTTACCACATAGCCAGAGATTCACTGAAACTTATTTTCAGGCATATGCATGTATATTGAGCCATTTTGGGAATTTAAAGTTGACTTCAATAAAGCAGTGCATTTGATACCTTCTTAATCTCCTTAAACTGGCTGCATGCCATTTATACTGAAACTTGTTGATACTGTACTTATTCAAACACCAAAGTTCCTAAAAAACAATATTTTATTATGAATGGAAATTGATTCAGCAAGTTCTAGTGGGCAATGGGGTGTGCAGAGATAGCAAAGTTGTATCTCAAACTCTCAGCTGATAGTGTTCAAAGACAATCCATAGTGATTGCTGAATTCCTTGTGGAACTAGAGCTACTGCATTGGATGACTTTGATATTGCTCCATAGTGGTGCACATCTCGAAGCAATATGGCAAAGAAAAAGTGTTGCTGGTATGAGGGAGAAGTAGGGGCCAAAAGGAAAAGAAAAAAAAAGTGTTTCAATTCCAAAGGAATAGAGGATTTAAAAAATTCCTTCTCTTACTTTAGGCTACTCCTGCCACTCTCAATAGCTTAGTTGGTCTGTCTGCAAAGTACAGATAAGAATATTTGCTTCCTACCTATCTTTAAATTCTGTAAGATTCTTGAAAGGAATAGAAGTTCTAAAGGTTCATGTATTAGTGAAAAGTGGTTATTGTCTAATCTAAATTATTCTAAAAATGAAGTCCATTCTCCATAACGCAATATTGAAATTAACTTCACTGTACAAAAGGATTTTAAGGAGGTATTTGTTGTCAGAATAATGTGATATCTTCAGGAAAAAAAAAGTAACTTCCCTGAAATGATTAATATTTATAGGGTAATAAAAACTAACACTATTAAAAACTTAATACTTCTATGTTCAATTTTTAGTAATTTGTTGAATTTTGAAAGACTTTTTTTTTACTACAAAATTTTGTATTTATTTAATGAGCACCTAAGAGAGATAGGTAAATGGCTGGATGAAACTATTCACATAGATGACATTTTTTAGTTTGTGACCAAGTCAGTAGTAATCATATTTTTGCAGGAGGTGGAAATATAAAACTTACATATGCCTTCTGAGACTTCTTTTTCATGTATTTCAGTTTTGAATACATATTGATTCTTTCCCTTTTTTTGTTATATTTGAGGTAAAGTCAAATACATTCATTAGGGAAATAATAGAATTTATAATTTTTACTTAGTCCTTAAAAATAAGGCTAAACAAATAGAGGATAGTAAGCATGATAATTTAAGGTTGAGAAATTTAGTACTTTTCAAAAATATAAAATGATTTCAAATATAATTTAGATGAATTATGTCTACCTACTCTTCCAAAAAGATTCATATGCTGAAGTTCTAACCCCCAGGACCTCAGATGGTGATAGTATTTGGAGATAGGGACTTTTTTTTTTTTTAAGATTTACTTATTTTAGAGAGAGAGAGTGAATGGGATGGGGGAGAAGGGAAAGAGGCAGAGGGAGAGAGTGAATCCTGAAGCTGACTCCCCACTGAGCACAGAGCCTGGTGATGACGATGATGATGAAGATGCAGGGCTGGATCTCAGGACCCCGAGATCATGACATGAGCCGAAATCAAGAGCCAGCTGCTTAACTGACTGAGCCACCCAGGCACCCCAGGAGAAAGGGTCTTTAAAGAGGTATTAAGTTAAAAGGAGATCTTTAGGGTGGGCCTGGTCTCCTATGACTGGTGTCCTTATAATAGGAGGGAATTAGGATGTGGAAATATACAGAGGGAATATATGTGAAGACACTGGAAGAAAACTGCTATCTTCAGGGCGAGGAGAGAGACCTCAGAAGAAACTGAACTGCTGACACCTTGCGCTCATAATTCCAGCCTCCAGAAATGTGAGAAAATAGTTAAAACCGTTCAGTCCATGGTTCTTTGTTATACCAGCCCTAGAAAACTGATACAAAACTCAAATAAATATGCAGATTATTAATATATGAATAAGAACAAATGGTGTGCACTAATGAACCAGAAGTTAAACTACATGGAATTTAAGCCTAGCTAATAATCATCATCATTTATTTGTCAAACAATTACAGATGTGACAGACGTAATTCAAATATATGAACTATCCTATTGATTCCTCACCAAAACCCTGAGGTGTAGTTACTTTTAACTTCCTTATTTTATGTATAAGGAAAACTGAAGTATGTGGATCTTAAGCATTTTGCCCAAATTAGAGATAAATGATTGACGTAGATTGTGTAGCTAGGCAATAAAACAATAAATTTTTGACTAGCTAATGGCATATTGAACCCAAGTTAAATGATCTATTTCTCATTTTGGAGATTATCCTAAAACACTACACATACAGTTTCTGGGAACAAGTTGTGAAAAAGTAGAAATATAAATTCGGTTAATATGAAGTTCTTTTGGATCATAGAGAATTTTTCTGTAGAAGCACGTGTATTTGAGTATGTACATTTAGACTATGTGTAATAACATAGGAATTATACATTTTGTACTGTTTTAAGCAATTTTCTCAAGTCACTCAAATGCCTGCTTTCTTTACAGTAAATCAATGCCAATCAGAGATGTTGAATATTCCTAATACTTTGTGAATACAGGATATACCGCGTGCTAACAGTATACTTATGTGCCACTTTGGTCTTTGAGCTCTGCGTTTGTAATTGTGTTATTTTGTAAAAGAAGACTATAGGAAGAGAAGCAAGAAATGTAAGGAGGAAGTGAAGGAAGGAAAAGACAGTAAACCAGAGTACACATGCTCACGTAAGAGTATGTTTACTTCTTTTTAAATATTAAGCTGAGTCTAGATACATGTAAATATTGAAATGAATACACTATTTCTAAAAAGAACCAAAAGTATTCTTATCACTCCCTCTCCTTAAAATGAAGACACATGACCAGTAGAATAAAGGAAGATTCACAAGAAAACAATCATTTGGAATACAGGAAAGACCAAGAAAAATACACCTCCTCTATCCATTTATTACATAAAAAAAATAATCCTATATGAACCTCATCTCATTTGGGGATAAAACACAAGGAAATACAGGACTCACAAATACATCTCCAGTACAAAAAAGTGCAGTTTAATAATTTTAGTTATACAAGTAAGTAAATTTTTAGGAAGATTCTACTTTGCACTACTAAGTAAATTTTACAAATGGAACCACATGGAATTAGTGCATGATGAGACAAGACAAACATAAGGAAAATAGACTCATTTTGCAAAATTTGGAAAGTAAGAATGGGAGATTTTTATTCTAAAATAAACTTGTGAAAAATGAGAGTGTACATTGCAGATTAAAAAAATTTTCTTACAGATTCAAGTTGACAGTCCACAAAGCAGACAATTGAAACAATAATATAAAGGATAACTTGAGAGGTCCTTTAAAAATATTCAGTAAAATGGAAAAAGATGATCTTATGAGAGAAAAGATTACAAGGACTGAGAAAAGAGAGAAGAATAAACGGAAAATGAATGTGTCTCCTGAAAATGTAAAATGAGAACAAAACTTTATAGCTAAAGAAAACTGCTCTGGAGATAAAATGATAAGGAAGATCAAGTTTCTATCCATGTGGACCTTATGTGTTAGTGGTGTCAACTGACAAACCATGAACCACCATCCAGGCTCCAATAGGCTTATGCCCAGGCCCCCAGTGAGCATACGACATGAGCATCTGAATCATAATTGTGACCACTGGATGACACTCCCCACAGAGATGAGACACAAAGTACTGGAGAAAAAGTAGGATTTAGATAGGTTGAGATGAAAATAGGAAAGTGAGTGTATAAACTTCCAAGCTATAAAAATCATTTAATGGTAAATGGTATCATTTGCATTAACTTTTTGATGTTGATGGAATTCAAAATATCCTGAAATCCATGATTTAATTTCTGAAAGCTGTGGCATTCTTCACAAATCATGTACATGTTTCAGTTTTGGGTAAAGTGACAACATTTCAAAACTCTGAAAAGGTGCTTTTTTTTTTTAAAGGATTTTGCAATGGATACTTCTTGTTTTATCCATGTAATGGAGTTTCAGTATTTAAAGAACTGTAAGTACTCAGCTGATCATTGAAAAGTCACCACTATAGCAATATTAAGTTTTGGGACATGTAAATATCACAATATCTAAAACAAAAAAAAAAGTGAGTTGGGACTCCTGTTGGCTAGAAACCTAATTAGAGAAAGAAATTCCTTATACCAGAAAACACCAAATTGATTTGTCATTAGGAAATAAAATAATTTGTGTTCTTTGTGTTTAGTGTGATATCAATGCTATTTTAATCCTCTGTGCCAGAATATCTTTGTTTAAATAGTTTGTTCTGCCAATTCTTTGTTTTGATAACTGGAAAATGTACGTATTAACCTCTCTGTGCTTCAAGTTTCTTGAGTATTTAAGAGTTGTGAGTGCTGATTGGAGTAATATAAGATTGTTAGATTGAAGATGGCTATATATCTTCCTCTCCTTAAAAGGTGGAATCTACTTTCTCTCTACGAGATTCTGCACTGTCCTGAAATTGCCTTGACCCATTGGATGTGGCAAAAGTGATGCTGTGTTACTTTTGAACATGGGCTTTAAGGTATCTTCTGTTTTGGGGGCACCTGGCTGGCTCAGTTGGTAGCGTGTCTCTTGATTTCAGGGTTGTGAGTTTGAGTCCCACATTGGATGTAGAGATTACTTAAAAATCTTTAAAAAAAAAAACTTCCACTTTTACATGCTTGGATTATTTCTTCTTAGTACATAGTCTTGGTACAATTGGAGGTTCAAACCATAAGTAGAAGGCTGGTGAATGGGGGAACCAAAATGCTCTGTTCCACAGCTTCAGCTGAGCTTTCAGCCAACACCAACTGTTAACCATATGAGAAAGTGATCTTGGATATTGCAGCTAAATTGAGCTTCCAGATAACTGTAGTCACAGCTGACATCACATGAAGCAGAAGAACCACCCAGCTAGACCCAATGAATTCACAGAACCATGAAAAATAATAGATTTTTTTAAAGATGTTATTTATTAGAGAATGGAAGAGAGAGAGCATGAGAGGGGGGAGGGTCAGAGGGAGAAGCAGACTCCCAGCTGAGCAGCGAGCCTGATGCAGGACTCGATCCCGGGACTCCAGGATCATGACCTGAGTGGAAGGCAGTCACTTAACCAACTGAGCCACCCAGGTGCCCCAAAATAGTAGATTGTTTTGTCAGTGGGTGGTTAGTTACATATGGATAAACTTTGAACGGTGTCTGCCCCATGGTAGTGTCTCATAAAATTGTAGCTATTGTTATTTTAAAATATGAGGTTTTAGTTTCCATTCTATTCTAAGCCCTCTGTAGAGTTCATGGCACCTGAATATTCTACGTAATTAATAAAGTCCTATGGCCACAGAATAATTAAGGAATAGAGCTGTATTTCAATAGTTTTTCCTCCACTGAATTCCCCTCTTACGTATCTACCGTTCTGTGTTTGCAAATCCCTCCTAACATTTTAGGCTAGGTCATTGGTCTCTTTCCGTTCTGTAGAATGTGATTACGTTATTTCTCTGAACTTGTATGGCTTGCACTTCCTAGCGCTGTTAAGACTACTCACCACATATTTGTCTCTGATTCTAGTTACTTTTATGTTACTTGCTTTATTATAATTTTAAGGGAAATGACTGTCATTTTTCCTTTAAGTTAAAAGAGTTTCAAATTCACAGCAAAATTGAGGGGAAGGTAAAGAGATTTCCCATATATCTTTTGCCCACACACAGACTATGTGACTTTTATTGTTTTTTTATAGGGACTAGCATGGATTGGTGGTCAATACCTTCCCTTGCCTATATTTCTTATACACATAAATTATTCTTAATGTCTGATTTGAGGATAATTAAATTTACCTTTATTCATTGTCTTGTCCTCTAGCTGCTATTTTAGATTCCTAAAGTGTCCTATTATAGAGAACAATGAGCCTATAGTTAAGCCACTAGATTTCTATCCCAGATGTTAGCTGACCATAGCTTTTAAGTCAAGTAACTTCCCTGGATAAGGTTTTCCCAACTATAAAGTGAGGGGTCAAACTGGATAATTTTTAATAACTCTCAGCTAAATAATTTTGATCTATTTTGTGAATGTGAAGTGATGACTTGAGCAATCATCTTAGTAATGAACCAAAAGTGCAAAACCAACAAGGTAACTTATATTTTTCACAAGTAAAAGGGAAGGAAGTTTATCATATAATTTCCTATATTTTACTTTTTAGTTATAGCTAGATGCTACCTATAGAGATAGTTTTTCACTATGTTATGTTTATATTTTGCTTAGGAATGAGCTCCCTATTTCTTAACATAATTCATATATGTATGTACACACAGGTATATATAAATTTTGGAGTTCTCTCCCAATGATATAATATTCCTTTCCAAGACCTTATTTAATGACTACCAGGAATCCCTTTTCTAATACTTATTAATCCCAGGGTAATTTAAATATGATAGTGGAAATATAGTAAAATTCAGAAGACTATATGGACAGTAGAAAAAGATAATGATTATGCTCTCACAAGCCTCCTCTTAATTTTACCTTCCTCCAATCATCATGTTGAACTCGAAGGCATGTAGTTGGTATTACATTGTTGAGTGACTTTGTCTTATGGTTTGGTATTCAAACTTTACACACCTTCATCTTTGAAGAAGACTTTGCCAAAAGTTTACTCTGCAGGTGACTGGGTGCTGTAGGATTGCTGATGGGCACAATGAGGTCAATTTAAAGCTATCTATTGATTAAACAGATGTTCATCATTCATCAAATATTGGCCATCCAAGTTACCTTGCAGGTAGGACTTTGGTAAAGGATATAAAACAAAAGTTTCTGCTTTTATTTTTTATTTTTTTATTTTTAAAGATTTTATTTGAGAGAGGGTGTGAGCGAGAGAGCACAAGCAGGGGGAGCAGCAGAGGCAGAGGAAGGAGCAGGCTCCCCGCTGAGTGGGACTCGATCCCAGCACCCTGGGATCATGCCCTGAGCCGAAGGCAGACGCTTAACTGACTGAGCCACCGAAGTGCCCCAGTTTCTGTTTTTGAAATATATAAACATCAGGCATGTATATATATATTAATTAGTTCTCATCACTAGATGGTAAATGCATTTGAAATTTATCTGCAAATGACTTATGCCTAAACTTTAATAGAAGATATTATCATTCCTATTTATAAATTGCATATAAGTGTACATATCTTTTCAAATATGTGGATACTAATTCTTGTCCTGAAAAAATATTACTAAAATATAAAGTTTGCCAAATCTATATTACACAGCTCTAAGATATTTACCTGCCCACACACATGCCACGTTCTCTTTAAACATACTTAGCAGTTAATATTAAGCTAATTCTGATGTCTGGATATTTTTCTCAGAATTAATAGGTCATGTATAGAGTACAAATATTCTATGTGAAGATTTAAGAAATGTTTCTTAGTAAATAAATATAAACTAAATATCCACCTAATATTCAGTTTAATTTATTTAGGCAAATTCTTACTAATGTATTCTTATTGAATGCCTCTTAAATGTTATCACTTAGCAAGTGTGAGTCTCAACTTGGGACAGTTGTGTCTCCTTGTGGAGTATTTGGTTCATCTGGAACCTTTTTGATTATCATGTTTGGCTGCTACTGACATCTAGCAATGCAAGAGGCATGCTATTAAACACTATATAATACATAGGACAATCCCCAGAACAAACAATTATTCAAACCTGAATGTCAATATGGCCAGGTTTGTGAAATCCTTATTTGGCATTATAAAAAGGAAAATCTTCTCTGAGGGCTGAGGAAAGCTATTTTTCTCTTTTTGTATTTATTTATCAAAGTGATACACTTTTATACCATGACAGTGCATTTCAAAATATGACACAGATCAATTACTATGAGGCATCAGAAAATGTGCTATTTATAAGTCAGTAAATAAAAATCTAGTATTTCAATATTGGGAATTTTCTTTTTAACATTAGACAGTTAAAGTAATACAATTGAAATATTAAAATTGGCTTGATGATACTACTCAGCCATCAAAAAAAGAAATCTTGCCATTTGCAATGATGTGGATGGAACTAGAGGGTATTATGCTAAGCAAAGTAAGTCAGAGAAAGACAATTACCATATGACCTCACTCATATGTGAAATTTAAGAAACAAAACAGGATCATAGGGGAAGAGAGGAAAAAATAAAACAAGACAAAACCAGAGAGGGAGACAAACCATAAGAGACTCTTAATTATAGGGAACAAACTGAGGGTTGCTGGAGGGGAGGGGGGTGGAGGAATGTGGTAACTGGGTGATGGACATTAAGGAGGGCATGTGATGTAATGAGCACTGGGTATTATATAAGACTGATGAATCACTGACCTCTACCTCTGAAACTAATAATACACTATATGTTAATAATTGAATTTAAATTTAAAAAAATTGACTTGGTGAGATTTTCCTAATAAAAATTCCCCATGTTGGGGGGTGCCTGGGTGGCTCACTTGTTAGGCATCTGCCTTCGGTTCAGGTCATGATCCCAGGGTCCTGGGATCAAGTCCCACGTCAGGCTCCCCACTCTGCGGGAAGCCTGCTTCTCCCTTTCCCACTCCCCCTGCTTGTGTTCCTTCTCTTGCTGTGTCTCTCTCTGTCAAAAGAAAAAAAAAAAAATCCCCATGTTGGGACACCTGGGTGGCAGTAGGTTAAGCGTCTGCCTTAGGCTCAGGTCATGATCCTGGAGTCCTGGGATTGAGCCCTACATGGGGCTCCCTGCTCTGCAGGGAGTCTGCTTCTTTATCTTCCTCTGCCCCTACCACCCCCCTGCACTCATTCTCTCTCTCTCATTCTCTCAAATAAAATCTTTTAAAAAAAATTCCTCATGTTGTTTTCATCAAATATTTTTCTTCTTTCCTCCAAACCATTTTTTAAATGTGCGTAGCTAGTATTATTTTACTCCTAGGCAATACTCATTTAACTGGTAAAGTAAAATGCTTTAAAGAGAGAGCTTTAAAAACTGAGCAAATGGTTTATAAGAAGAAATAAGCAGACCAAAGAGACAATAAGTATAATATAGAATTTATTAAGTGTCATTAATTAACCAAATCATCAGTATTTGAGGCAGGATAGCCAGAGGCTAGAAACAACCTCCAATTCACTAAGAATTCAATTTCAAATAAATTTTATATTCTTTGTACTTATGTACATGTTATTATAGATTATCATGCTCTAAGTCTTTTGTGCTGAACAAAATGTAAGGCATGCAGAATTATGGCTTCAATTGAAGTACATGTTCTTTACAACATGTAAATTGTACCCTCATGGATAACTTTCTGTGCAGTCTTCCTTGCATGAATTGATTGTGATCTGCAGCTACAGTGATTTTCACAGAGGTGAAGGTCTTATAATGGGGCTTTCAAATGTCAGAATTTACCTGTGGCAGTGTGTTGACTAATGATCCTGGAAGAAAAAAAAAAATTGGCTAAAAGAGAGCAGTTTTTCACTTTTTAAAAAACTACTTCCACATACATGAAACCTGCGATTGACCATAAACTAAATAGTATACTTTATGCTTCTCCTTCTTTCTCTTTTAAAATTAAAGCATCAGAAACATATTTCTGACATAGCTCAGATTGCATATAGATCAGCAAGACAGCATTGACGTAGGTGATCAGTATGCATACCTATATCAGTTAACTCACTAAGGAAGCTTTCTACATACCAGGAAACTTTACAGATCTACTGGACAGCAAAATCCCAATTTTCTTGGCTATACAACATTACAGAGGAAAGGCCCTCTCAAATCCCAAATGTTGGGTAATTGCTGCTTAACTGGACCTCTTGGTGTCCTATATATTTTAGTCAGATATTTTCAAGCAAATTAAATCTTTCTGAAGTTTCTGTTGCAATGAGTTTGTCATCATCAGGCTATTCTACCTGAGTGTAAAGAAATGTCTTCTTCTGGATCAAGAGTGTGCACAAAATCAGATGTCTGAGGAAATGCTAACTAATGCAAAGCATTTTTTGATTGCTCCCTGGAGAGCCCATGTAACAACTTAGCTTTATGGTTTTTATTTTTTCATTTCCTCCATCTTTTTATTGATCTTTAGAGGATATGTATGTTAACATCAAACAAATAGTAAACAACCAAGTCCACTGAGTGGCACTTCAAAAGATATGATTTTGTAAAGTGAAGCACTCCAGAAACTACTTTCTCTGAGACACTGTGCTTGTGAATTGAATAATCCATTTCTTACTGACAATGGTTAATCGAAACAAAACCACTACCAGGGGATCTACATCTGTGTGAGCTGCCTCCCCAGCCTGCTGGACACAGAACTTCTCCACTTTGTCGTATCTCCAGTTTGTCAGTGGGATATTGACAGAGTGACACTGTCGATTTGGCCGAGGCATTAAGAGTTTTCGCATGCTCCTGCTTATCTGCTTTTACTAGTGTGACCTATAAAGAGAAAAACCTGCTTTAATTACCTGCTGCTCCCAGGAGACTGTGGAAACATGGGAATCCAAACTAGAAGCCTGTGTCCAAGACGAAATGCAGCTTAAATCAAAGCCATTCAGACCACACGCAATGTTGGAAGCAGTCTGTTTGCTGTTTTAAGTTACTGAGTTTTGGAGCGGTTTGGTTGCGTGATAATTGGGACAATAGGTGACTAAGACGTGCCCTTCAGAACAGTCTGTTTTAAGTACAAAATGAACAATGTCTAAGCAGCTATGAATTATACATTTTAAAACCAAATTCATCTTGATTAACTAAATTTATCCTGATGATAAGGAAACACATCATGGAATTCACTTACCATTAATGAATTTAATTTGAAAGGAAACGATATACCTTATTTATATGCTCTCTTTTTAGTAGATGTTAGCTTCTAAAATTGTGTGTTCAGTCTCACCCGAAAGATCCTAAATTTGAGAGTAGGACTTGTTTTGTCCATAACTAATGACAGGCTTTATAAACACAATAAACATAATAAATATTGCTGAACAATTAATTTAAGTATATATAAAGGGATATAGATAATATAAAATGACCTATTTAAAACTGAACAAATGTAGGGGCACCTGGGTGGCTCAGTTGGTTGAATGTCTGCCTTCAGCTCAAGTCATGGTCCCGGGGTCCAGGGATCGAGTCCCACATCAGGAGCCCTGCTCAGCGGGGAGCCTGCTTCTCCCTCTGCCCCTCGCCCTGCTTGTGCTCTCTCTCTCTCTGTCAAATTATTAAAATCTACATTTGTTCAATTTTATTTTTTAAGATTTTATTTATTTTGTGAAGTTAAATTTTAAAGACATATATATAAATATAAGCAAGGACATATTTTCATATGCTACTTTTTTTCTCAATAGATTTGGTTGAATTGCATCATAATTACTAATATACAAGTATAATCATAGTATATAACTATATATATCTGTGTATATATGCACACATATTAAGTGTGTTGGAAAACCACATGATTTAAAGTCAGATCAGCATAATTTGATTAAAGACATCATTTTATAGAAGATTATAGCATTTCTAAATAAACATTTGTTTATTCATGCTGATAAATGCAAATGTATCACTTAATCCTTAAAATTGTATTTCCAAATTAAAATGTTTATTTTTCAATGTTAAACTGCAAATTTGCCGTGGTTTTACAAATAAAAAATTTGCCATTTTGTCAATGGGTTTTTTTTTTTTGCTATCTCTGAGAAAAACATTTTTACGGAGTTATGTTTTTATTTTACAATAAAACATTTGAGTTGTGACTTTAATAGAAGCATTCTTCATATGTGTAATTTGATGTGAACCTATCTTATAGACAAACAAGAAACCTGAGATCTAGATGTATGACACATTGGAATTAAGCATGTATTTACGTTGCTTAGTCTCCTGGGAGCAAGCAGAAAAGTAATCATAGGTACTTGTCTAGGTGACTTTAATATTTTGACCCCAATGAGGAAAAAAAATTTTCTTTTGAGTAATGTGATCTGTAGCAATTCTTTACTTCAGTTATCTAAGATGAAAGTCAGAGTTTTATGTACTGTAATAGGAAAAGCTTAGAAAATCTATTTCATGCTCTCAAACAGACAATCCAGATAATCACAGTTCACTGTCAGAAATATTGCTTTAACCCACATTTCCTATATAATATCTTAGTCCTATCAAAAAGGATATCTGTAGCAGTCAGGTCTCCAATGATTGTGGTCAGCTACAGAGAGGAAAATGTCCAAATGTATTGTCAAAAAAATACAAAGTGAGACTTTGGAAACAATGTTAAATGATATCAACCAATGTATAACATTACAAATCAAGTTTAGCTATAAAGAAAATTGTGCATGTGATGGTTGAAAAAAATATTTAAAGATTTTTCTGTTTATCAGGGGAATAAATTACCAGAAATACAAGTGAGTTATTGACCGAAAACAAACCTAAAAACCTTGTAGGATCAAATGCTGAAAAAAATCCAGAGTAAAGAGATAAAAAAAAATCAGATTCTTACTTAAGCTAAGTAAGAATCACTATGAGTTAGGGTCAGAAAAAATTCATTATGAATTAATTACTGAATATTTTCCATGGATGGAAACTTTGTTACAATGCATGTTTTAGAGCAAGTATTTTCTAGAAGTGATGGTTTTATTTTTTCTTACTAGGTAGAAGGATTTCACTTTATGTACTATAGCAGATTACATATTAAGAAGGATATCCTGGTACAAATACATGTACATCCTAAATAAATGGCAAAAAAACCCCACAACTTACCTGAAAATTTAAATCAAAGACAATATTTTATAAAGCAAAGAATGAAGAGAAAAAGGAGAATACCAAAGGAAAAAGAAGAGAAAGAAGGCAAGAAAAAGAGGTGGAAGCGAGGAGGAAAAGAAATCTAAATTTCTAAATTTAACCTCTTGGTAAACAAAAGTAACAAAGTGTCCTTAATTGAACTGGCAGACCCCTGAGCCATGCACATAGGAAGCAAGCTAAAAGAACCGAAGTAAAATAGGTGCTACTGTCATACATGGATGTAATCCCAGAGGGAGAACGAGATAAATGCAGGACAATATTTTCAAAGCAAACGAGATTATAAGAATGACTTATTTGATAGCTTTCTTCAAGTCCGTTCACCTCCACTCTGTTGTGCGAATTTCCTCCTCTTCTTCCACAAATAGCAGTGCACCCCGTTTTGTAATTTATTTGGCAATTAGCCAGTCTTTGTAGGGTTGTCGTTCAAATGTATGTATAAGTGCTGGAAATACTTTAGTATATGCTGATATTCTCTCAGGAAATTTCTGATATAATTGTCCCTATGTCTATGCCATATGTTACAGGCTGATCATTTATTGACAGAAGCTTCTTTGGCATGGGAGAAATTACTTGTGGTCAGTATTTTTTATGAGATTGTGATGAGAGATGACCAACATCTTCAAAAGTTTTCTACTTGGGTTATGGTTTATTATACTAATGGAAATATTTAAAGGTTTGTTTCACTCATCCTTTCATTGAGGATGGCTCTCTCTACACATGTTCAAAGGAAGGAGCCCCAGGGCGCCTGGGTGGCTCAGTCGTTGAGCGTCTGTCTTCAGCTCAGGTCATGATCTCTGGGTCCTGGGATTCAGCTCTGCACTGGGTTCCCTGCTTAGCAGGGAGCC
Organism: Callorhinus ursinus; assembly: GCF_003265705.2. Classification (NCBI taxonomy): domain Eukaryota; kingdom Metazoa; phylum Chordata; class Mammalia; order Carnivora; family Otariidae; genus Callorhinus; species Callorhinus ursinus. The sequence goes on along the minus strand of NW_027397074.1, from coordinate 65,508,844 downwards.
TGCTTCTCCCCTTCTCCCTCTCATTCTCTCTCTCTCTTTTCCTCTCCCCATCACTCATTCTCTCCCTCTCTCTCTCTCTCAAGTAAAAAAAAAAAATCTTTTTTAATTAACAAAGGAAGAGCCTCAGTAAACCTTTCAAGATATCTGGAAGAGGAGAGGGAAAGAAATGGCTGAGGGAGATTGCAGTGTGTGGTGTTTGTGTATACGTATACATGTAAACACACAATATACAATTGGGAGAGACTTAAATATGTTCAAACTGACTTTAATCATCTGGTTGATACTCGGGAAAGCAATTGATGAGAATAACTTGCACTTATTAAGAGTGGGTTGTGCGTAGTGACTTTCCTCCAAGGAGCATAGCATGGAATGGGAGTAAAGAGAATAACTTCACAGTGAAGAAACTGATATACACTATATCAGCCTGGGGTTCCAAATTAGCATCAACATTGATAAGTCATGTTGATAATAGGCAACCTTGATGTGATGTGATGAAAATGACATTTTGACTTTGTGATCTTCGTCCCCCCCAAACCCATAACACCACTTTCATCATGAGAAAAAAAACATGAGCCAGATCTCTGCTTAGAGACATTCTATAATACTCCTTGACCTGTACTCAAAACTGTCAAGGTCATCAAAAAGAGCAGTGTGAGAAACTGTCGCAACCAAGAGGAGCCTAAGGAGACATGATGAGTAAATGTAATATATTGTGGATATTAAACAGATACTGAAATTTCATTTTTTTCCTTGTGAGATAGAAGTGACATCAACTGCTAAAAATGAGACTGGAAAAAAATTTTATAAAGTTGAATTTGAGGACAAGAATGTGTAATGTAAAATGGCTTTTTTTAAAGATTTTATTTATTTGACAGACACAGCGAGAGAGGGAACACAAGCAGGGGGAGTGGGAGAGGGAGAAGCAGGCCTCCCGCCAAGCAGGGAGCCAGATGTGGGGCTCAATCCCAGGACCCTGGGATCACGACCTGAGCCGAAGGCAGACACTTAACGACTGAGCCACCCAGGCGCCCCTGAGTAATATAAAATGCTTGACAAATTTAATGAAGTAATAGTCTATCATGGGATAAGGTTGCTGGTCATGAATATAGGGTGACTGTTGTATTAAATTATCTAGGCCATGGAGCAGGCCATGGAACAGGTCTTGAGACATGTGAGGGCCCATATAGGTTTTGGATCTGCTAGTCTTGTGAGATAAGAATTTAGTGTTTTGCAAGAGTAATACTAAAATGATGGAACCTGGATAAGAGAAGAATGTTTTTAATCTAACATAAATTGCTATCCATCCGTATCAACAACCTGTATTCCTAATCTCAGTGAATATTATTGCATACTTCTCTAGGCATTCATCAGCATTGAGCTGTATGTTTTTATTTTTGATAATTTGATAATCCTATGTACCTCCATCCTTAGTTTGCATTATCTTGGTTACTGTTAAAATAGTCAAGATCTCCATCCCCTCCAAGACCTAGTATCTCATTTTACAAAGTTTCAAGATCTATTATTCAAATTTTGATAAAGTCCCTTCTATATTTTCCGTGTAAATCATAACTGGGATTTTAGGTGGTTATGTGTTCGGTCAGCCATTCCTCAAACAAATTCATCTGCACTAGAGTATACATTATTCAGTGTTTTGGCAAGTTGCTATCATCTTTAGTTTAAAGCAAATAGTCGTTTCGTTTAGTCATTTTATAGGTAATTTGTCACATCAAAGGAGTGGACTAAAAAAAAAGTCATACACAAGAAATACACAGATTTCACAATAAAAGTTTTGAAAGTTCTGACCAGTGTTATATACGAAGTGTAATCCTGAGAAAGCAGGAGATAGAATTTATCAAACTTGTGCTCGATACCATTTAAATCCAAAAGTTTTATTAGTATTAAAATATTCAGTTAAGTATAAAATAAACCTAAGCACATTCATAAATTAGAAAAAAAATGGTAAGAATAAATTTGCATACCTGGAGGGCCATGGGACATAATCTGTGTGTAAATGGCGTAGTAAATCCCAAGTATTTTGCACAAGCACGTTTCAGAGCAGATGAGCCATAGACTTTGTGATGTCAAATTCTATGATTGAAAAGCTATATAACCACTGAGGGAGTTAATATGAAGATGTTTTAAGATATGTTCAAGCGAGTTTTGGAAACAAGCATAAAATAGGGTGGTGTCAGATGATAGAGCTTCTTATCGATCATGTTGAGGATTATTACGAAAAAACTGCCAAAAAAACCCCAACAAAAACAAAAACCCAAACCCAAAGGCATTAATAATGGAGAAAGGCATCACATTTCTTGGTGGCGATACTGAATATAGTTAAGATGTTAATTTTTTGGAAAACAATCAGGTTTAATGAAATTTTGATAATTTTTGAGGAGAAATTTTGTAAAAATGATGAATTCTTCTGGAAATACATAAACACAGAATCATTTTTTATTATAGAGTAATGAAGATATAAAAGCAATATATTGTGTGTGTATATATATATATATATATACTGTTGTATATTGCAAATATAGGATAATCAAAATAATGGGATTATCTTCAAACACACAGAGTGATAAATATAACTGAATCAACAAAACATCTTAAACTAATGAATGTGCTATTATGTTGAAAGGATTAGTTATTCAACAAATGATAAGAATTAGGTAATTGTATTTTTGATCTAGACCATTATCAAAATATATTTAAATGGATTTAAAAGTTACATGTTAGTGGGTGTATTGTGTTTGGCTCTCTCCTATTATTTAGGGTGAGGGATCCTTTCCTCAGGGGTGAATAGGTGATTAGAATATACATCAACTTTTCTCTTTTTTTTTTTTAAAAGATTTTATTTATTTATTCATGAGAGACACAGAGAGAGAGGGGCAGAGGGAGAAGCAGGCTCCCAAGGAGCAGGGAGCCTGATGCGGCACTCGATCCCAGGACCCTGGGACCATAACCCGAGCTGAAGGCAGACGCTTAACCATCTGAGCTACCCAGGCACCCGAACATAACATCAACTTTTGTAATGCATCACCAGTAAAAACAGAAAGGGATTTAAAAGTATGTATTAATAAAGATATTTGCAACGGAATGAAACTTTAAGTTTTCAATAGGGTTCATGCTTTATCTTGGATCAAACTAATTATATCACGCAACAGTGGAGACTGAAGATATTTTGATCATTTTAAATTCAAACACCATTAGTGGCTACTAATGTGATGAGAGATGACCAGTATCTTCAAAATAAGCTTGATACAATTTATTACTTCTGATTATTTTCTCTGTTAGAATAAATATAGGTGGATTCTTCCATATGATGATGATGAAGAAAATATACTCTGAAAATTAAATTTCAGAGTATAAATAAAATGTAATTCTACAAGATTAGTAGTAAAATAGTTATGTGATTCTAGTTCATGGGTGGCTCAGTCAGTTAAGCATCTGCCTTCTGCTCAGGTCATGATCTCGGGGTCCTGGGATGGAGCCCTGAGTCAGGCTCCCTGCTCAGCGGAGAGTTTGCTTTTCCCTCTGCCACCCACCCCACGACTGCCCATTCATACTCTCATGCGCGCTCACATTCTCTCTCTCTCTTTCCCCCAAATAGTCTAAAAATAAATAAAGTTATGTGATTCTATATTCTACACAAAAATTTAAATTCAGTTTTAGTTAATAAACATTTCCTCATAGTATTGGATTATAAGGACAAGTGAACAATAAAATGAATTAATTTTTATTTGTTTTTTAAAATTCCAGTACAGTTAAAATACAGTGTTATACTTATTTCAAGTACGATTTGGTGATTCAACAATTCTATACATTACTCAGTGCTCATCATGACAAGTTTATCTTAATCTCCTTCATTAATTCATACACTCCCCCACCCACCTCCCCTCTGGTAACCACCAGTTTGTTCTTTATAGTTAGGAATCTATTTTTTGGTTTATCTTTTTTCTTTGATTACTTGTTTTGTTTCTTAGATTCCACATATGACTGAAATCATGATATTTGTTTTTCTCTGAATAACTTATTTCCTTTAACATTATACCCTCTAGATCCATTCATATTGTTGCAAATGGCAAGATTTCATTCTTTTTATGGCTGAACGGTGTTCCACTGTGTGTGTGTATGTGCGTATGTGTGTGTATACACACACCATTTTTTCTTTATCCATTTACCTGTCCATGGATGCTTGTGTTGCTTCCACATTTAGGCTATTGTAAGTAAGGCTGCAAAAAACATAGGGATGCATGTATCTATTTGAACTAGTGTTTGCATATGCTTTGGGTAAATACCCAGTCGTGGAATAACTGAATCATAGGGTGATACTATTTTAATTTTTTGAGAAACCTCCATGTTTTCCACAGTGGCCACACCAGTTTGCATTCCCACTAACAGTGAACAAATGTTCCTTTTTCTCCACAACCTCGCTAACCCTTGTTTCTTATGTAGTTGATTTTAGCCATTGTCACAGGTGTGAGGGACTATCTCATTGTGGTTATGATTTGCATTTCCCCGATGATGACTGATGTTGAGCATTTTTTCACATCTCTGTTGGCTATCTGTGTGTCTTTGGAGAAATGCCTGTTCATGTCTTCTGCCCATTTTTTAATTGGGTCATGTGGTTTTGGGGTGCTGCATCCCAAGATTCTGGATCATTTTGTTTTCATTTTCATTTGTCTCCAGGTGTTTTTTGATTTCCTCTTGGATTTCTTGGTTGACCCATTCATTGTTTAGTAGAATGTTATTTAACTTCCATGTATTTGTGTTTTTTCCAGATTTTTTTTCTTGTGGTTGATTTCTAGTTTTATACCATTGTGGTTGGAAAAGATGCATGGTATAACTCTGATCTTTTTGAATTTGTTGAGACTTATTTTGTGGCCTATCATGTGATCTGTTTTGGAAAATGTTCCATGTGCCCTTGGGAAGAATGTTTATTCTGCTGTTTCTAGGTGGAATGTTCTAAATATATCTGTTAGATCTATCTGGTGATCTATTATGTTTTCTTTGTGTCTTGTTATAGTCTTTATTTTAAAGTCTATTTAGTGCAATATAAGTATTGCTACCCTGGCATTCTTTCCCTTCCATTCACATGATAAATGTTTTTCCATCCCTTCATTTTCAATCTGCATGTGTCTGTAGGTCTGAAATGAGTCACTTGCAGGCAACATATAGATGGGTCTTGCTTTTTTCATCCTTTCTGTCACCCTATGTTTTTTGATTGGACCATTTAGCCCATTTACTTTCAAATTGATAGGTATGTACTTATTGCCATTTTGTTACTTATTTTATGGTTGTTTTTGTAAATCTTCTCTGTTCCTTTCTTCTCTTCTCTCACTGCTTTTTGGCCCTTCTTTAGTGATGTACTTGGATTCCTTCCTCTTGTAATTTTTCTTGCATATCTATTACCAGTTTTTAATTTGTGGTTACCATTAGGTTTATATGTAATATCTTATGCATATAGCAGTCCATATTAAGTTGATGGTTACTTAAGTTTGAAGCTATTCTGGGGTGCCTGGGTAGCACAGTCAGCTGAGTGTCCAACTCTTGGTTTTGGCTCAGGTTGTGATCTCAGGGTCATGAGATCAAGCCCTGGATGAGCTCTGTGCTCAGCACAGGGTCTGCTTAAGATTTTCTCTCTCTCTCCCTCTGCCTGTCCACCCCACACTCGTGTGCTCTCTCTAATAAATAAATCTTAAAAAAAAAATTGAATCTATTCTAAAAGCACTACACTTTTATTCCTCCCCCTCACCCACCCATGTTTTAGGTATATGGTGTCATACTATATATCCTTTTTAAAAATTTTATATTTATTTTGTGTGTGAGAATCTCTTAACTGATTTTTGTGTAGACACTTAATTTTACTGCTTTGTGCTTTCTACTTTTCTTACTCCTGCTTATGGTTCTCCTTTCTACTCAAAGAGTTCCCTTGATCATTTCTTTATAGCACTGGTTTAGTAGTCATTAATTCCCTTAACTTTTGTTTGGGAAGCTCTTTATCTCTCCTATCCTGAATGAGAGCCTTGCTGGATAGAGTATTCCTAGCTGCAGGGATTTTTTTCTTCTTCTTCTTTCAGCACTATGAATATAGCATGCCATTATCTTGCGGCCTGAAAAGTTTCTGCTGAGAAATCAGCTGATTGCCTTATGAGGTTTCCCTTGTGTGTAACTGTTTTCTTTTCTCTTGCTGCTTTAAAAATTCCTTAAAAATTCTTAGTTTATCATTACTTTTTGCCATTTTACTTACTGTGTCTTTGTGGGCCTCCTTGGGTTGATTTTGTTGGGGGCTCTCTGTGCCTCATGGATCTGGATTTCTGTTTCCTTCCCTAAGATTAGGGAAGTTTGCAGCTATTATAGCTTCAAATAAATTTTTTGATCCCTTTCTTCCTCCTCCTTCTAGGAATCCTATAATGAAAATGTTATTACACTTAATGGTGTCACTGAGTTGCTTTAATATACTCCCCCTTTTTTTATTAATCTTTTTTCTTTCTGCTGTTCAGCTTGATTGCTTTCCATTTCTATGTCCTCCAGGTTGCTCATCCATTTCTGCTTGCTTTAGTCTACTGTTTATTCCATCAAGTGTGTTTTTAATTTCGCTTATTGAGTTCATCTCTGACTGGTTCTTTTTTATGCTTTCTGTCTCTTTTTGAGGGTCTCACTGAAGTCCTCCACTCTTCTCAAGTCCAGTGAATATCTTTATGACCACTATTTTAAATTGTCTATCAGACATATTATCTCTTTCACTTAGCTCTCTTGCTGTGATTTCGTCCTATTCTTTCATCTGGGGCATAGTCCGCCTGTCCCCTCATTTCGTCTAACTCTGTGTCTGTTTCTTGAAAGTAGTGGCCTCATGAAGAAGGGGTCCTGTAGTGCAGTGTCCCCTGTTCACCAGAACCTGGCATTTCAGTGGTGTCTCCTATGTATGTTGTGTGTACCCTACTATTGTGCCTGAGTTGGGTTTGCCTCCAGTCCAATTACCTACAATGATTTTCTTTGCCTGTTGCAGGCAGGGTTTGCTCCCTGTGTTGTTAAAGGGCCAGTCTTGGGTTACACTGGGCTTAAACTGAGTCAGATCAGATATTTGCAAGAGCTATGGTGCATCAAGCTGCAGGGCACTCTCCCTCTGTTGTCCTCTGAAAAGGTTTGTTGTTGTGTGGAGCCTGCAATGAGACCAGATGTCTTCCCTCAGCCCTCTGCTGGGGCTGCAGTTATACTGGTGTGTGTGGTTATCTTCCCCTTTCCCTGTGGCCAGAGTCACTTTGGAGCGGTGCTGGGCCCTCTTAGGGTTGCTTGTACAATGTCGCCTGTGTGGTATCACTTTGAATGGACCCTTGCAAGGGCAATTGGTAGGGGTCAGGTCCACAGGAGAACACGGGAGTGGGGCATGCAGTGTTAGCAAGATTTGCACTGGCATGCCATGCGAGGGGACCCATAGCTGCTTTGGATATATTCCTGCTAAGTCCTTAGAGGAGGGCAGGGGCGTGGCATGCAGTGTTAGCAAGGTTTGTGCAGGTCTGTCATGGGAGGATACCTGGCACTGATTTGGAGAGCTACCGAGGTCGAGTTGAAAGGGGCTAGTCCACAGAAGAGCAGGAGAGTGGGATGCACTGCTAGCAAGCTAGGTGAAGAGTGGTCACTCTGTGCTGGTTCCCACAGGTGTTAGCAGATCTAGACTGGGGAGCAAGGGGAGGGAAATGGCACCCACCAGCTCCTTTGTTCTTGGAGGATTCTTTCAGACATCCTTGCCCCTCCATCACAAGCTTTGAGATTAGTAAATAAATCTCCTTTCCATATACCCAGGCATTTTTCAAACTGCTGTTTTTATGCTATATCTCAGAGGGGCTGTTTGTTGTGCTGTCTCTTTAAGGGCATGTACTGCGTTTCCTATCTCCCTCAGTCTCTGAGACAAGTACCCACTGATTTTTGAAGTTACAGGTATTAAGCCCCGCTGATTGTAAGAACTAGAATTTAAGCCACTCTGGTTTTCAAAGCCAAATATTATGGGAATTCATCTTTCCAGTGTGGGTCTCTTGAACCTGAGGTGCCCAGTGTAGAGAGTCTGCTCCTCTCCCTTCTCCATGCCTGGGTCACTCTTCCTCCCATGGACTGTCTCACAGGTCAGCTTACTTTCTGTGTCTCCATTCTTCCTACTGTTTTTGATGTGGCCCCCTCTCTAGTTTAGCTGTGGAGAGTCTGTTCTGTCAGTCTATGAGTATTTTGTGGTTATTTGTACTGATGTGGGTATTATCTAGTTGTATCTGTGGGAGCGGTGAGTTTAGGATCCTTCTGTTCCACCGTCTTCCTGGAAGTCAGCAAAATGAATTAAGTCTTTTTTAAGTTCCTAGAAGCCAAATTTAATTGGACTGCTTTATTGGAAGCTGCTAAAATGTGTCATTATTGGGTATTATAAATATGCTACAATGTCTCTGTAAGTAATCAGAAGTGTTCCCATTTATTAATATGCTACACAGTTTAATGAGTTGCTATCTAAATTAAGACCAATTTAATCACATATAGGCCTAAATAATCACTCAGCAGTTTTTGGTTGTACATTTCCTGCTTTGAAAGTATACATAAAATATAAGCTCTATTCTGCATAATACAAAGGATATTTCTAAACTTATACATAACAGGTAGATACATACAAGTACAAGCTTTATATGTGACTCATAATGAAGCTGGTAATAGGTTCTTTACTTTTTTGTATATGCTTGTATATGTATTGCTTTTCTAATGTATAAAGATATTTAAAAAGTGAAAGTTAATACAGAGAATAAGGTAACAACCATTAAAAGGTAGGGAAAAAGGGGACATATGTATATCTGTGAAGTTACTTCTATCTAAAATTATTAATTTACTGGAGAAAAGCTAGTCTTACATTTTTCATACACTTTTTTGTGAAATATTAACGGCATCGTTAAATATTTCAGGTTCTTAAAGAATAAAGCACAATACTTCTTTGAGGCTCCCTATGTTATACACTTTAGTTGCCATTATGTACTTCCAACAGATTTTTACAGAACATTTACAGAATTTATAGAACATATATGAAACAAAAATTAAACTACTAGATTTTTTTGTGCAATACATTTTTAAAGGCATACTTCCCCTTTCTATTTTTATTCCTCTCTAAGTTTATAAATATCACTGAAAAAAGATTCATCAGAACAAAAATAAAATAGTCTTAAAAGATGCTTAGTTAGATTTAAGTAAGACCATATCAAATCATTATAAGAAATAATCCCAGTGATGTGTAGAATGAAAGGCCCAAGCATCTGAAATATTGCAGAAAAATCCAAGAGGACAGTGGGTTGCCACATTTATATAATTGCATTAAATAAGACAATAATAAAATATTCATGCACATCTGTTCTCAAGAGTACCTATAATTGCCATACAACTGGTTTTTCATAAAGTCAACACACAAACCTAAGTTTTAGAACTGATTAACACATTTCACCACACTGTCTTCATAATTTCAAATCTTTTAAAATTATTAAAAAGAATTATTGCAGAGCTAAAGCATTTAAATCTTTCATATGAAGTTCTAGCCTATGACATTCAAGAAAAAACTAAATGTTATATATCCTCTGTAATCTCTTAAGAAAAACTGTGAAACAGATGGATAAAAGACATAATTTAGCATATTATTGATATGAAGAAATTTGTTTCATTTTATTATAGAAGACCATCCTAAAAATATTTTTAATAGCTTTTTTTTGATGTGCCAGACACACAGGACAGAACCACAGATGAATATCACAGATCTAGTCTATACTGGCCCTCACATTCCTTTAGCATCTATAGAGTTACGGTATTAAGAGATCTGGAGGTAATGGCCCCTGTTATTGCTTCAATAAAACATGCCCCAAATGATCAGTTTACTGTGCTAAGTCCATCACAGCCCAGCCATTATTTCATTGCTCATTCCTGACTCTATTCTGGTTTCTATCCCAGCTTCAATCTTGGATTTTGCTGAGGCTTTTAAATTTAACAGTATGCATTGTGTATAATACGGTACTTAATGAACAAGGGGGTAATTATTCCAGTGTTCTATCAGTTTGTTACTTTAAAAAAAAAAAGAATTCTACTTGAAGAACCAAAAGTTACTCCACCAGGGCCTGGCCAATGCAGTTTCATAATGTACCATACCTATTCTCTCCCGAGGATCATAGCTTTAAAAGGGACTCCCTCCCCAGAAGACTAAGAGGCAGCTCTTAATACTGTCTAAATACTGTTGAGGGTGAAAGGAAGTTGACTACCTTCACTTCAAAGTGTCATTATCACCAAGTACCCAACAGAGTTCATGCTGAGTAGGTAGCAAAGCAACCACAACAAAGTATTCAGTGGAAGCCACAGTACATGTGTGAAACTTTCTAGATAAATACATTATTTCTTTGAAAACATAGCAGTTATACTACAACTATATAACTATTGTACAAATTTCTCTTTTCACTCGTCTTCTGGTCAGAAGTAAATTTAAGTGACTATTAACTATTTGGTTCTCCACTGACACATCTGCCTCTCTTTATCTCCTTTTTATTTTTTTAAGATATTTATTTATTTGTCAGAGAGAGAAAGAGTACAAGCAGGGGGCAGTGGGAGAGGGAAAAGCAGGCTTCCCGCTGAGCAGGGAGCCCGATGCAGGGCTCGATCCCAGGACCCTGGGATCATGACCTGAGCCGAAGGCAGATGCTTAACCATCTGAGTCACCCACATGCCCCTCCTTATCTCCTTTTTAATGTTCATGAGTATAATAGAGTAGAATGTAAGTTTGGTTTACTAGGAAGCACAGTGACCCGCACCCCAAGGATAAGTTGATGTATTATTTGACAAATAAGTCTTGCAGTCATTCATCATGAGCTGCTGAACTTAGCAGTTGAATGTTAGAAGCAACTTTGGTAGCATAAAAATTTTGAATATAGTTCTTTTTTTAAAAAAAGATTTGTCAGAGAGAGAGAGCACAAGCAGGGGGAGCTGCAGGCTTAGACTTACCGTACTTTCAGGGAAGTTGTGGTGGCTCACCAATCTCTGTTGTAGAAGTATTAATTAGTGGTTTGTAGTCATGATGTATTGCTCTCTTGTGAAGAACTGAGGAATTGGGGGAGAATGTGTGGAATAACTTATTCTCTTAAAAAATCAAGGGAAAAATCAATATGGACACAATCTAAAATCAGTACTAGAAAAATAAAGTTTTTCTTTTTACATTTTATGAAGTGTTATAAGGCTAACAGTGTTAAAATGAAGCATCTATTGACAAAAATAAATGCCTAAAGTTGTAACAGATAAAAGTAACTCAAAATTGAAAAAATATCCATTGCTGAGAGAGTAACTTTTTTTTTCTTTTTTAAAGAATATGGGTCCAAGCACTGCCAAGACATAGCCACCATTCAGACATAGCACTGTTAATAAAATAATGTTTCTTTTCAGAGACATTCTGTTTAAAGGTAACATTTTCTATGAACTTCAGATTTTTAAAAATTCAGTATTAATTGAGACCTTGTCCTTGGTGATGAAGAGAGAATGACTAAATTTCAGCTCGTGTCATCTGGAGGAAATGTTTTCTGATGTCTGTCATGCTTTTATAAGCCTCTATGTATTTCACTATTAGACAATTATAGTGAAATATTAATTTGTATATGTTTTTGTTACCTTTTTCTTTGGGACATGGTGGCATTGGTTGAATGAATGTGGGAAAATCACAATAAGAATAGCCCCATTTAGGCAGAGACTTGCAGAAGTTACAGTAGAACAGAGGAAGGAAGGACTTGGGTAGGGTAGAGAAGCATCGTGATAGTTTGAAGATCTTGTTTAATACCAGAGTCTTCTGGTAAAGGAGGGAAGGGAAAAAAGTAGAAGTGCTTTTGATGAACACCAATTAGTTGTGTGTGAGGACTGAGTGTAAGGAGGTGAAAGAAGGAGAGGATAATTCTGGATTAGTTGCCGAGGGACAAATTGTGATGGGATTTTTGTATGCCTTGATTAAAAGTTTGGACTATTAAAAAAAACCAGTAAATGTTGATTTTTAAGGGACATGTTGGAGATTATTATGGCATTTAGGAATGCTAACTTTGCTGGAGTACTGAGGCTGGACAGAAAATATTAATTGCTTAGAAGACTATTTCAATTCTCAGGCCAGAGATTTTGAAGGTCTGCATTTAATACCACATACAGGACCAGAGACAGAGTATTTGTGAATTCATCTAGGTTTAGAGATTAGCTGGGGAGGTATGACAAACAAATGTTGAAACTAATTTCAAGTAATCAAATTGTTAAATTTATGACCATAGAATAATGCACAGAGGACATGAGTTGAAGAGGAAAAGTTTATAAGATAATTGAGAATGGCAGTGAAATAATTAAAATGATATTTTGTATCTTGATCTTCTGAGGTACGAGATTGCAAAAAATTATTTTAGGATCCTAAATGTAATTGGTCCCATGCCCACAGAATATCATATAATGTCAGAGTTTCTTTTCCTTGACTATAGAAGGCCACATATCACAAAGTTAATGTGTGATCAATTTGCGCTGTAGCAAGCTTTTTAAAATTTTAAGTCAATAAGATCTCTTTGGATAAGACATTATTTCAATGACCTGGTCATTACATAATTGCGGGCCATTATGTACTACTTGTATATTTGCAAAATGCCGTAAAAACCACTGAGCTCCTGGGGGCAGTTTCCTCAACATCTGAAGAATATATTTTATTTAAATGAACTGGTTATTGGTTTAGTTCTCTCAAAACAATTGTCTTGAAATATAATTATATAGAAATGAGCCTGGCTATAGTAGCTTGTGCAGAGATAGAACAGCACAAGGGAAAGTCACAAATATAAAGCAATACATAATAAAAACTTAATTTTGAAAACTAAACAGGACAAGGAGACTGACTCAATCTACTGCTCATATTCTGCAAATAGAAACGTTTACCAAATATTATACAATTAGAAGAATTAGAAACTCTCTTTCTTTCTCTCTCTCTCCCTCTCCCACCCCCACCTTTCTGTCTCTTTCACAAACACACACACACACACACACACACACACACACACCTCTCTCTCTCTCTTTCTCTCTCTCTCTCTCTTACAGAAAAGGAGGAGTTAGCTAGGTCCAAGGGAGTGGATTGATTGAAGGGTATTGTAGGGAGAAATTAGTAATCTCTGAAATTAGATGCAGTATTGCACATTTGGGTAACTGCAAGTAAATTTTATATTGTGAAAATATGGGACGAAGACATGAGGGGACTCGTTAGCAGTATTAAGGAATTTGGCCCAAGAGAAATAGGCTTAGAGAAAATAAACAATCATTATGGGGTTTTAATCAGAGGATGGTATAATCATATTCATGCTTTCAAAGGATAATTGGGACTGTATTCTGTAGTGGGTATTTCTAGAGGTAGAAAGATCTGGTGGGAATCTAAATCCAGAAAGGATAGTGAATCTGAACTGAATGACACTTCCAATGGATAAAATTGGATTGTTTTTGAAGTTAATTGGATGTTGTAAATGAGGGAAATGGTATGTGCCAGATACCCAGCAGAGGCAATTCTGTGATTCTTCACTCTCATTATTCCATGTAAGATAATGTAAAAGATAAAGGGGTTTAGAGATAACATTACAGTAGCAAATTACAGTTTAGGAAACATTAATTGTTCAGATCTCTGTTGTACTTCCAAGTGGAAATGTCTACAGTTAGCCTCATATAAGCTCAAGTTCCATATTTAGTCTCAATAATAAATACTTTCATAGACTCCATATTTACTAGGCTTAATTTTCTGTGTGAATACTTTTTTTTAACCATAGCCTTTCCTAAATTACCTTCAAATTAATATTTGAGTCATTTGCAACATTGGAAATTTCTTAGAATTATTATTTATAGTAGTTAAATATGATTAGTAAGAGGAAAGTTAGTGAAGTAACAGTTCTAGAATCTTTTTCCTGCTTCTCAGTTTACACTGAAAGCTTTATTTTTTCCATCTTTTTTGTTAGTGGTACTGTTTTTTCTTGTGTATCTTTCAGTTTTCAGCCTAAGGACCCTTGATGATCTTTCTGGAAGAGAAATAGATTTTTGTCTATACATCAAAATATATAATTTGATTCACCATTTATTTACCATAGATGCCAATGTAGATATTTTATGTTTTTGTTTAGTGCTGCAAAGTGAGGAGTTCTGTTCTCATTCTTTGGTGACCCTGAAGGAATTCACCTGATTTAATTCATTTCCATTTATGTAACAGTTTTAACAACTTTTACATCTTTTAATAATATTGATGTATAGGTGTAAAATAGGATAAATAAAAACTATTTCAGAATTTAAAATGCTCAATTTGTTATGGAATAAAAGTCTGAAAATCAATCTTATTATGAAGATGTTTGAAAATAATTATTCTAGAATTTTCAAAATGAAAAGAATTGCTTATACTTATTTCATATATAAATATATTTTGAAGTATCACATAAAATAAAAAAAATATCACTACATTATAAATAATTATTTGGGGGTATTGACAGACGTTTAATTTATTTCATTTATAGGCAACCAAGAAATCCAAATGCTGTTTTAATACTGAGACATATAAAAAATAGATATGGGAGTGAAGTGGACAATATTTTTAGGGATTCATGTGTATCTAGACCCTTATTTGTCTCAGTCACCCCTACTCTTTTTCCAGGGACAAAGAGAAGATGTCAGCCTGATGTGGATCAAAGAGCAGCAAAATAACATTTTGTTTTTAGCTGGGGCTATAACTGAGTAGTTTGGACCACTGGTAATGAGTGTTTCCCTAACTAATGACATAAATGGCAAGCTGATGATGGTCGTCGGCAGGAAGCCTCAGAGCCTCACCTCAGGACTATTTCCACAGGGCTTTTTGAGTGTCCTCACGATGAGGCAGCTGGCTTCCTCATCTCAGGGCGAGTGAGCCAAGAGAGCAAGGTATAGGCTGCGATGTCTTTTATGATGTAGATCTGAATGTCCCAGTTTGTTTGCACAATATTTTATTCAATCCATAAACCCTATTCAGGGTGGAAGGAAACTACATGACAAGATGAATACCAAGAAGTGTGAATTTTGGGGGCCATCTTAAAGACTGGCTACCAAAAGGTCCCTACTTAGATTCTAAATTAGGTATTTTGCAACCAATGTTTTTGTTTGTTTTGTTTTGTTTTTTGCACATCTCTGATTTTTACATGTAACTTTATACAATATCTGTTCAGTCTCTAAAATAAAAGAGGACTTACATAGTTCTTTTGAATATTTTTCTGCTTCACTTTCAATTCCTAGCAGATGAATAACAATAGTTTAGTGGGATTCTTAATTCCTGTTATCTCTAAACTGTTAGAAAATGTAACTAACTCCTTTGTTTTTCCTTTACTGTTCTCTTGATTACCATTTAAAATAAGAGTAACAGTTCTACATTATACTCCACTTTTAATTCTGTATCTTCTATTACCTTTACATTTTGAAGATTGATGTCATTTACCTTCTAACCTGAAAATCACACACCTAGATGTATATGCTCTGTCCTCAGGCTAATTCAATTTCTTAAAACAACTCATAGCATTTACATTATTAGGGTCATGGAAAAATTAAGCCAGTAGTACACATTCTTTTATGTGGTCAGTGCCTCTAACCTAAGACTGCTCTAGGTGGGATTAGTGTAGAATTAATTTTAAATACGTTCACTTTTCTTGGCATTCTATCAGTTGCTAAGACAGGGCACATTTTAATTTGCTTTTTCTTTCGCCTATAATTCTTTTGTAAATTCCCCCTTCCTCTCTGAGTTTCCATTCTTCTTTATTAAGTAATAAGCTTTATATCCTGAAGTTATGGTATCTATGAAACTCTACCTTTTTACCCCGATTCCCTTTACTACCTCTACCCTCCTGACATCTTCCATTTCTAGTTCTAAGTAGCCTGCCGCCCCTCTACACCTTCTGCAGAATGGCTGCTCTAGACTATGTTGCCTCTGCTTTCCTGAGTTGGATCCGTTACTTCTGCCCTTCTTCCTTGGTTTACTGATGCATTTTTAGAAAATTACTCCTCAAATAATTCCCAAAAAGAGTATATGGACTGTCTAAAAATGTGTTGCTTTTATTATGTCCTTACATATCAAGAATAACTTCTTTTTAAAAGATTTTGTTTATTTATTTGACAGACACGGCGAGAGAGGGAACACAAACAGAGGGAGTGGCAGAGGGAGAAGCACGTTTCCCGCGGAGCAGGGAGCCTGATGCGGGTCTCCAACCCAGGACCCTGGGATCATGACCTGAGCCAAAGGCAAACGCTTAACCGCCTGAGCCACCCAGGCGCCCCTCAATAATACCTTCTTAGTTTTAAATCATTTTCTTCAAAATATGGAAGGATGTTGAAGGATTACTGTGGTCTATGTTCATTGTTGGTAACAAGTCTGAGAACACCCCACTTACGGTTTACTTTTAGTTATTTCTGATCATTAACACAATTTAAAATAGTTTTATACTGCAATTCATTAAATTATTTAATAATTTAGCTATTGTAATTAAAATAAATGAAAATCACAGTTGCTTAACGTCTTCATTCATACATGATATTTTCAGACTTCATTTTTGACAAAGTGGTGAATATTAAAAGCCATCTCACTGTGGTTTTAATTTCATTTACCCAATGTATATTTAATCTTCATTTATAATTTGTTTCCTCTTCCTAGACATATCTGCTTGTCTTCTTCTAGCCACTATATTGTAGCATTTTTTTTCTTATTAAGTGGTAGATGCTTTTTATATATTTTAGATATTTTTCTGTATGTGTTTCAAGTAGTGTAGTGTATTCAACTGTTTATAGGTTATCTTTATATTCTTATGGTGCCTTTTAATGTAAGAGATTTTTATAATCTGTACAATTGGTACTGGCATATATACTTAAAGTTTAGATAATTGGGCATAAAATTAAGTCCTGGAGTTGAGATAATTCCACCTTTCTCTTTTCCCTGAGTAGCAGTTCTATCATGTATGCCAGACATTTCTAATAATGAGGAATTAAGAAATAAGGAAGTAATGTAATGAAGGAGAATATATAATAACAGACATATTTTCCTTTAGGACATTATCAAGAGGACACCTAGGTGGCTCAGTCGGTTAAGTGTCTGCCTTCGGCTCAGGTCATGATCCCAGGGTCCTGGGATCCAGCCCCATATCGGGCTCCCTGGTC
Source organism: Callorhinus ursinus (assembly GCF_003265705.2). NCBI lineage: Eukaryota > Metazoa > Chordata > Mammalia > Carnivora > Otariidae > Callorhinus > Callorhinus ursinus. The sequence goes on along the minus strand of NW_027397074.1, from coordinate 65,491,651 downwards.
AGCAGGGAGTCTGCTTCTCCTTCTCCCTCTGCCTCTCTCTCTGTCTTTCATGAATACATAAATAAAATCTTTAAAAAAAAACCCTAAAAAACAAAAAAAGGACATTATCAAGATGGCAGAAGAGTATATTTGGCACCTTTAATAAATACAGACTTTTAAAAATATGACTGAAATGCGTTATCATGGTATTGATGTAAGAAATGGATACACAAAACACATTTTGTTTGCCCAATTCAGTTGGGTCAGAAATTAAGGTGACTTTATAATTAGCTAAAATCCTTCAGGAACAATACAAATATCAAATTTTAGGCCATTGTATGGGAAGGCAGATGTTTATAAAGGGAAAAAAAAGGGGTTTTATGAAATACTGCAAGTTAATGTTCAAGGCTAGATATATTTACATTGATCACTATTATTTGGGAAAGTCTTTTCCTCTGTACATAAGTTTTTTTTAATTTTTTTTTTATTCATTTGAGACACAGAGATAGAGAGAAGGCATGAGCAGAGAAAGAGGCAGAGGGAGAGGGAGAAGCAGGTTCCCTGCCAAGCCAGGAGCCCGACATGGGGCTCGATCCCAGGACCCTGGGATCATGACCTGAGCCGAAGGCAGACACTTAACGACTGAGCCACCCAGGCGCCCCTGTACATAACAGTTTTTGATGAAAATAAAATACTTGAGCTTCCCAGGTGAGAGTTTATTCTCTGTACCTCAGTACTATATATCCCCTGAGTCCTATTCTCAAAAGATGTTGTAGTATCATTTAGAAATTTCATCACATTTTAGTGAAACTTATTTGTATCTAGTGAAAATATAACTGTCTATTTGAAAAACAAAACGAGCTTCATTCCTGGTCTGCTATAAAAGTAACATACTTTTTAAAAGAACATGTACATGATTGATGCTAGATCATTTAAAGGAAATGCTTTGGATGTGATCTAGTTAATGTCACTCATTAAAGTAATGAAGGGGTTTGAAAAAGAACGCAAAGGATAAATATCCATCTACAAACTCATCATAGCTTTTTTTTAAATCTAGCTTAACTGAATTATTCATAATAGTATTGGTTTTTTGTCCATTGTTTATGCTCTTGCCAACTTGTTGGTTTTATTATTTCTGTTTACCATTTTACCACAAGCAGCAAGTTTCTCGGCACATTTTTTTTCTCTTTTTCATGAAACTTGGAGTAATACAGTCTCTGAATCTCATGTGACATCCATAGCATGTCTCTGCCACTCTCCAGGGGACCTGTCCTTCTGCATGGTGTTTTGCGGCTGTGCCTTCTCAACACGTGACGTGGGAGTGGTAGAGCCTGAGCATCAGAGGACCTTCACGGCCCCACAGAAGTGACGTATGACACTTTTGATAGTTTTTCTGGATGAAAGCAGTTACACTTGCTGAACTGCCAAAGTATCAGTACAGTTTTCTGAGTTCAGAAAAATGTCTTAAACACATGGCATTATCTCTGCCAAAGCTTATTCAAAGAAAAACTGCCATGGGATATTCAAATTTACAAGGAAATGAAGTATAAATTATAAGACTAATTAATTTAGCAAGGGAGTTCTTCCCTGTGAGAAGATTATTTACTTGTATCCCTGGTGATACTCCTTTTCTTTTATCAAGGCAAGATGTAAAATACGTTAAAGATATATATACATACACACACACACAACTACTTGTGCCTGGTCTCGTGGAAAAACAGAGGCAAATTTCCATGAGAAACATCGAGGCAATATTGAAGGTGAAAAATGATGCTATGATTCACCAACTTGTTAAGGGCTCTACTTTGCCCAGTAGTGGTAGACGCTGCCAAACTCTTGCTCTTTGGGCTCCCTTCTCAAGAACACCTTGCAAACACTTTTCCATAGAGCTCTGTCTTGTTTTCTGGGCTTATATCAACGAATAGACTATGGATTTCCATTCACATGAAAGCATGTCATCCTACCATCCCTAGTTTTGTTCTTATTTTTCGTTTTTGAGCAATTCATCTTTTAATATTAATTCTGCAGACAGGATTTTGTAGGTTTGATCCTTTGCTTTGGTGATGCCTAGTTTTTGTCATATCTTTATTATCAAATGCTATGACCACCTCCACATTTGTAGTCCCTTCTGTTTCTACAACCTTGACGAGGGTTAGGAAAGGCAATTAATTAAGTGGATAATTTCCCATCTCAGAGTGGAATGAAGTAACTTTTGTGAGTGTTTGATGTGTAGTCACTGGGTTTGTGGTATTAGAAACATGTAACAGAAACCAGTTTGGGGACACTCTTGGGTTTAAACGCTCCTTATAATAGCTTAATTCAAGGATGAGTTTCTTAAGTATTTTCTATGAAAAAATATTTCTAAAATATGAAAATTAGAAGAGAAAAATGCTAATATAATGAGTGGGGACCTATAAATAGCAACAACTTGAGATTTCACTGTTTTTTGTTGCTTTTATTTTAGCACTTCATTTTAATTCAGGGAAGAGGTGAACCGACTTTCAGGCTGTTAACCTCTCTTCTTCAAGCTCCTTCTCTCTTCGAAGAAGTGAATTGAAGCACACGTCCTTAGGTATTTATCACTTGATTCTGACATCTCAGCATTCATTTGATAGATTAATGGGCAAAACTGCCAGTGCTGATTTCTTTCTTCCCATGACTTTTGGCACAAGCAGATAATTTTAGAGGCATTTTCTATAGCTCTTGGAATAATTTTAAGAAATTTACCGGTAAGGCAGTCTGGGTGAAGATAACTTCTTCAAGGCTAGTTTTCATGCACCTAAAACCCTGAAAGTTTTTTTGATTGTCCTGCTGACTCTCAATATTAGATTACTGCAGAAGGCTGCTGTGTTTTAGGTTCCTCTATTAATCTGATTCTTTTTTGCCATTTTAATATGCTGTGTTTGGTTAAATATAATTTTTATAATTAAAGTGATTTTGAGTTTGGGAGTAAAAATTAGCTAATACAATCAACCATATTTTAAAATATGAATTAGAAAGCAAATATGCCATCCAAACATAGATTTTATACATTGATTTCCATGAGGACAGGATGATGACTTTTTATTTTTAAAATTTTTTTTTGAGAGGGAGAGACAGGGGTGGGAGGAGCAGGGGAGAGGGAGAGAGAGAATCTTAAGCAGGCTCCATGTTGAGCATGGCTCAACATGGGGCTTGATCTCATGACCCTGAGATAATGACCTGAGCTGAAACCAAGAGTCTGACAATTAACCAAACAGACCGAGCCACCCCGGCACCCCAGGATGACTTTTTTAGCTTGCAGTCCCCAGTCACCATCTCACATCTGGCAGATATTATGTATTCAAAAAATGTTTGAGGAAGGAAGGAGGGAGGGAGGGAGAAAAGAAGAAAAGATTCAGGACAGAGACTCCATGGTGAGGAAGAAGCCACTCCCATTTTTGCTCAACTTCAAGTTTAGGAAATCATTGAAAAATTTTACAACTCTCTAACCAGGTCAGATCCAGAACCATAGCTGTTGGATAACTACTATTAAATAAAATGTAGTAGAAACCAAAATATGAGTTGCACGTATTATTTTCTATTAATGCATAAGTAATTACCCCAAACTCCACTTAAAACATTGATTTATTTTGTAATTCCTGTAGGTAAGAAATCTGGACATGGGGAGACTAAGATACCCTGCGCAGGGTCTGACTGGGTTAAAAATCAAGGAGTCGCTGTGGTTGTGGTTCCCATGTGGGGATCAGGATCCTCTTCCAAACTCACTGGTTTATTTCCTTGAGGTTGTAGGATGGAGATTATTGTCCTGTTAGCTACAAGCTGGGACAGCTTTCAGCTACTATAGGCAGTTCCTTGCCACGTGGCCCCCTGCTGTAGACAGAACTGTGTTAAATTCAGATGTTGAAGCTCTAACCTCCAGTGTGGCTGTTTTGAAGGTAGGGCTTTTAGGAAGTAATTAATGTTGAATGAGGCCACAAGGGTCAGATCCTAAACTGATAGGATTGGTGGCCTTATAGAAAGAAGTGAACATAGCAAGGCATCTGGGTGCAAGCCAGGAGGAGGGCTCTCACCAGACCCTGACCATGAAACTTGATCTCAGATTTCCAGCTTCCAGAACGGCGAAAAACTTTAAGCCACCTAATCTATGGAGTTTTCTTATGGCAGCTTGAGCTAAGACACCCCATGGGCGTTTTCTCTGAGGTCCTCTTCTGTGAGCAGGTGAAGGAAATGAAGGGCTCACGTAGTAGGTCAAGCACGTTCCCATCACAAGGTCAGCAGACATGTGGTCTTCATTAACTATACCGGTAAGATCCCGTCATGGCAACATCTAGATTATTGCTTACTTGGATAACTGGGAGAGGCTGGGGATCTTGGGGGCTATCTTAGATGTCAGCCTGCCAGAGTACATCTATTTTTCAGATTCAGATTTTCTAATAGCCATATTAAAAAGTAAAATGAGACAGGTAAATTCAAATGTAATAATATGTATTTTAACCAATATATACAAAATATTTCAACATGTAATAAGTATCAAATTTTTAGCAAGATAATTTATATTCTTTTTTCTTGTAAGATGTTAGAAATCCAGTGTGTATTTTATACTTACAGTACATCTCAGTTCTGACTGTCCATATTTGAAGTACTCATGACCACAAGTCACTAGTGACTGCCTATTCAACAACATAGCTCTAGACGATTATAGATATAATCTAGGTTAATTATGAGTATAATTATAAGTTTACTACCTTAAGAATTTAAGGAAGAAAGAGTGGCATCCCAACATCTTCTGAGACTGGGAGGTCACATTGAAAGAAAACTCCAGGGGTAATTGCAAACATCCACTTTATTCTTTATTAGATATACATTTTTGCCAGTTTATTTTTTTAAATTATTTAAAAAAATATTTTATCTATTTATTTGAGAGAGATAGAGCATGAGCAGGGGGGGAGAGGGAGAAGAAGATTCCCTGCTGAGCAGGGAGCCCGATGTAAGGCTCGATCCCAGGACCCTGGGATTATGACCTCGGCCAAAAGCAGACACTTAACAGACTGAGTCACCCAGGTACCCCTGGATATAATTTTCTTTCAGCTTGAATTTAGGCTTAAATAACAAAGTAAACTGAAATTGAAAACGGAAAATGTAGTTTACAAAGTTCAAGTAGACAATAAAATTTTGTTAAATCTCTTAATGTTTCTTCTCATATTTAAATCTTATTTATAAATAACTTATGAGTAATTCTAGTTTTAAATTCATATAGTTTTAAATTTCATCCAGATTTTACTTTCATAGCATCATTTCCATAATTAGTAAATATTTAATTTACTAAAAATTTGAATATAGATGTGGCCATAGCTTAACATAAACTCTAGTGAACAGGGAATTGTTTCTTTAACTTGTACAGAGAGTGGTGAAACATCTTTGCATGTTTTAATGGTTTAATGATATTTAAATTTTAATCTTCAAGTAATATGTTATCCTATTTTACAAACAGCATAAAGGCTGAGTTAACAAATAACATACATTTATGTTGACATCCTTTAAAGGCAATCTGAGTTGCAATGATAAAAACAGAAAACTCTATTTATTATTGAAACTATATTCTTTTATATTTCATGTGATAACAGTATTTTTTTTCCTGAGGAAGAAAATTATTATTTTTTAGGATTTTATTTATTTTTTAAAGTTTTTTTTTAAGACGTATTTATTTATTTGACAGAGAGAGACCCAGCGAGAGAGGGAACACAAGCAGGGGGAGTGCGAGAGGGAGAAGCAGGCTTCTGGCAGATCAGGGAGTCCGACACAGGGCTCAATCCCAGGACCCCGGGATCATGACCTGAGCCGAAGGCAGACACTTAATGACTGAGCCACCCAGGTGCCCCAAGAAAATTATTTCTAACAAAGACTAGAACACCCAGTGCCTGTGTTAATAACTACATGATAATTCCTACCAATAGACTTTAAATTAAACAATGTAATTATTACGTAAACATGTGACATGGTCTTAGTTCATTAATAGCATTTTACTGATTTGAGCACTTTACCTTTTAAATTGAAATAATACCAAGCAGCTTCTTGGTGTCACTGACAGAAATATATAATTAATATTCATAGAGATGTAACTGTCACACTCAATACATTTAAAATGTTTAAAAGTTTTTGCAAAGCATGCTGTTTAATTCTCTCCTTAGCCTGTTGTATCATTTGACCGTGTTTGGAATAGTAAGGGCACTTCTCCTCATAAATGCTCCTACCTAGTCTGCTGAGGGAATTTTTTGCATTGGTCTCACTTTCCATTTTTTACCACAGGCTGTTGACTGGAAGTTATGCTGTGTTTGGTTTAGTTTTTGCTTAAATGGCATTGCGATTGTGCCCCCTAAATTCCAGGTTGTTGACACATATGCCTACCTTAAAATATGAAGGAAAAACAGTCTACAAAACATCTTTTACTCACACAATTGCCCTTTTGGTTCGAGACTAGTGAGTGGAGTTAGGGTAAGTGGGGAAAGAAAAAAAAATATTTGAGAAAAGGAAAAGGAACGAGAAGGAGAAACACTTAGTGATGAACGGAAGGATTACTGCCCTGAATATCTATTCTGAATGATATTCTATTTTATAGGACAAGCCATGTGCCAGCAACACATTTCAACCAGGGTTGTCTCCTCTAGTCACAAGTTTTAGTTCTCAGCTATAAAACCAAGCTTAATTCATTAGCTCCATTACAATGGAATAGAAAGGTTTTAACAAAATATTGACACCATGTTTTCTTCAAGTTTCAGCCACCTCTTCACCCTTCTACTAAAACCCTTTGAAAGAGTGTTTTTTTGTTGTTGTTGTTGTTTTTTACATTTCCTTTCTTTTCCACATTCTATTCTTCTAGTCTCAGTTAAACTTACTACAGACTGTGGACGACATTTCTGTATCATTGACAAATCCAATAATGAACCCTCAACCCTTAATTTATCTATCAGCTGCATTTGACCCTTTCTTAATTTGTTTTCTTTACTTGGCTTTCAAGATACTACCCATTCTTGGTTCTCTCTAGTTAACTGATGGTTCTTTTTCAGTCCTTTTTACTAGTTCTTCCATACCTTCTCAAACTCCAAATATCCGCATGCTTCTCTAATTCTGTTTAGTCCTTAGAATCTGATCTCCTCTTATAACCTAGATTTATATAACATTTGTAGTGGATGTCTCAGGTGTCCTGTGTCCCGTTCCTTCAGGCCACCTCTGATTTCAGATGTGCCTATTGTGGATAGTTAAATGCAAGCTCAGAATCCTTACAGTGACAGTGTTGCACCTCATTTATGCTCTATTTGCTTCCCCAGATCTTCAGGAGTATAAAAAAAAAATAGAACTTTTGAAGGAAAAACATATACTTGCCACATGATGTGATTTGATTTTAGGACCCATGGGTATGCATGTCATCACTGAATTACAGCTTTGTATCTGTCCTCTGCTGTGTTTCACCCCGCTCCTACCCTGGTGCAGCTCTCAAAATAGAGTACTTGTCACAGTCAGTAGCATTTTTATAGTTATTTGATTTACTGAATTCTTATCCCTATTATAGTACAATGCAATATAACATGTTATGATTATGTAAAATAAAAATGGAGGCACCTGGGTGGCTCAGTCAGTTAAGCGTCTGCCTTCAGCTCAGGTCATGATCTCAGGGTCCTGGGATCAAGCCCCGTGGGCTCCCTGCTCAGCGGGGAGTCTGCTTCTCCCTCTCCTCTACCCTACCTTGTGATCTCTCTCTTGCTCTGCTTTCTCTCAAATAAGTAAATAAAATCTTAAGAAAATAATTCTAAAAATGCATATAGTTTTTAAAATAATTTCATTTGTTACATTAATGCAAAATCATGCAATGCATAGATCTAAAGATAATTATCTTTAAGCTACAACATTGCAAACTATAATTTATATATCTTTATAGATAAATATGGTAGAACTTCCAAATTTAATTTAACAGTTATGTACACACTTAGGAAAGCATGATATTTTAAAAAATCCATTGCCTGTCACTATAAATATTCATTACAAATAGAGTATTCATATGTCCATTAGATAATTAGAATTTTATTGGCTAGGTGATCATGGGAAAATATCACACCCAGCTGATCTTGAGGAAATAGAAACAGTTAAATAATATAGAGATGGAGCTCATTATATCTCATATAATATTCATAGCTAGCATTTCTCTTATTTATTGCTTGTTGCCAAAATGATTTATTAATCATATAAACAGAAATCAAAAACATTAGAAAAATCATTTTTACCATCTCCAACAACTCACGCTGTTCTCATTTTCCCTGCTGTTCTTCCTCATCCAAATTTTAACAAATTGTACAAAACCATAATTATAGTTTATATAATTATGCTAAACCTATGATAAATTCCATGTTCTACTTTTTCACATATTACATATTTGATAATGTTTACATTCATTCAACACTCTGTACACATTAACTAGGTGCTTACCATTTTCCATAAATTGTCCTAAATGAGGTGGTCTAAGATTAATAAGTTTGTCTTCAAGTAGCTCCAAATGTAACAGGGAAATTGACATGTAAACAACATGCAAATTTATTATAACAAAAGCTATATTGTAATATACACATTGCAAAGGTGATAGAAACTGGAGAATAATCCTGCCACATCTATAACTGAGTGTTTTAAAGAATGCTGGTTATGCTACTGAACACAACAAATAAGCAAATAGCTCATTTTACAAAAACTGAATTGAATTGCCATGATCCAATAATTAATATCCTTACACAAAATAAGTTAGATGTGTTAAATACTAATGTCAGTTTCAATGACTAGTTTAAAATAAGGTGTGGGTGTTATGGGCTGAATATTTGTCTCCCCCAAATTTATATGTTGAAACCCTAATTCTGAAAGTGATGCTATTAGGAGGTGGGGGGCTTTGGAGGGTGATGAGGTTTAGATGAGGTCATGGGGGGGATTGGTGGCCTCATAAAGAAAAAGAGTAGAGCTATCTCTCTCTTTGCCATGTGAGGACACAGAGAGAAGGTAGTCCCAGCCAACCAGGAAAAGGGCTTTCACTAGGAACGGAGTCAGCTGGCAACCTTGGTCCTGGACTTCCCAGCCTCCAGAACTCAGAAGTATTAAGTGTCTCTTGTGTAAGCCACCCAGTTCTGGCAGCTTGAGATAAGATAGGGGTTTAATAACAGGATAAGTTTGGGAGGACTCCTTTAGCCATTGGGTACATATCTACACAGTGTATAGTGAAATGCTCAGTATTCTTGAATCAAGAGGATTAATTTATAGTTGCATACTGGTTAAGTGCTGATCCAAGCTGGGAGTGGTTGGAAGGACAGTCTATTCAAGCAACAAACCAGAATGGAGCGGCAGTAGTTAAAGTGTCATCATTCTGTGTCATGGGCTTCCCTTTGTTCACTGGAAAAGAAAACCCCCAGTTCTGGTGTGCCTAGAAACTGAGCTTAGATGACACTGAAGGGGGCAGCTCCAGTGTCTGCCTGTCAGTGAGGCTGACAGGCATAAATGGGCTAGGTTCCCAACCATTCTAAACCCTGATGCAGATTCCTGTCAAGCCAGGGAACAGGAACAAGATACATTGACAGATATCACCAAAGGGATGATACGAACAATCCCCCATAGGCCATATACTGTCTGTCACAACTCCTTGAAGGAAAGCAAAGATGGAACTAGCAGGCATGGCAAATCTAATCTACTTTACGTATTAGGACATGGTCACCTGGGCAAACTATTTGTGTCCAAGAGAACTCTGAAGTTATCTTTGCCAGAAGAGGTTCCCACCTCATTTCTCTTCCCCAACCTAACAGATTTTCTCTAATTGACAATACCTATATCAAAAATCCCATTCACTATAATGACAATACATTTAATATATAACAAACAAGGATTTTACTTTTCCAAGTCCAAATTAAACTTAATTTATATTTTAAACCAGTAAAACCATTTACAATTAAAAATTTTTTAATTAAAAAATTTAAACAAATTTGAACAATGGGCTATAAAAAACAGCATCAAGGAGAAGCTGAGAAATGCTGATAACATATTGCAATGTATTCTTTTGTAGTCTAACTGGATTAAAGATTTCACCTTCCTTCTGCTATTCTTCAGTACAGAAGGATTTTTTTAAGGTAAAAATGAAGTGTTTGAAGTTAATAATGCAATAGATCTCATTATTTTTATAGAACAATTATTTGTTCCCAAATTATATTCTGAACGTGTATTTGCTATTGTATATGGAATAAAATTTCTAAATCTGAAATCCTTTAGATGAAAGTCTGTGACCCTTTGAAATAATTCCATCAGCATACACTTAAAGAATTACAAAATGTGCATATCAGAATAGCTATGATTTAGTTATAATTTATACCTTTTTTATCTGATTACTTTATTGCAGGATAATATTCTCTTCAGATAGTATTGTTCAACTTCTCTTCATGCATGGAGATATAAAAGGTCTAAAACCAAACCATAAATGACTTTTCCCTTTAAGTTTTTTCCTATTTTTTTATGCAACTGTGTGTGTGTGTGTGTGTGTGTGTGTGTGTGTGTGTGTGTGTGTGTAGGTAGGTAGGTAGGTAGATCTGCCCTCCTCTAACATCCAAAATGTAATAAAGTGAAAGGTAATGGAATTTAGAATCAATAAAAAATGTTAAATTGTCATAGCTTCCTATTTCATGATGTTGAATAGGTAGAAAATAAAGCACCCTAGTTACTGGTTTTCATAAATGTAATATACCACATTTCCACCTTTCAACTGATAATTTATTCATCACTTAATACACTTAGGCCTCAATTTAAACTCTATATCATTTAACTTATTAAAGTAAAGTATCTATTAAGAACATTATCCCTCACCCCATACAGTTTTCATAGTTTTGAGTTTTTTCCTAGCAGGAAAAGAAAGTGGGTGGGAAGATATTATTGGCAATAGTGTTTTGTTAGTGGGATGGTAAGAATGTCACTCATGTATGAGAGGGGATTTAATTTGAGAGTTTCTGCTGAACATTATTCTTTTCAGTTGTTCAGTGTAGTTACTGATATTTTTAGTCCTTAGGAAATTTGAAAGCTAAAACTGATCTAATGTACATGTACATAAAAACTGATTTGGGGGCTTCTGGGTGGCTCAGTCAGTTAAGTGCCCAACTCTTGGTTTTGGCTCAGGTCATGTCTCAGGGTTATGGTATCCAGCCCCATATAGAGCTCCACGCTCATTAGAGAGAGTGCTTGAGACTCTCTCTCTCTCTCTCTCTCCTCTGTACTTCCCCTGCAAGCATGTGCTCTCTAAAATAAATTCTTTTTTAAAAAAAGACTGATTTCATCTATATTTATGTATTTTATTTCTGTTCCATAACTATACCTAGACATCTATTTATATATCTATTTATATGCAATATTTTCTAAACCTCTGCTCCCATTTCCCTTTATTATATTCTAACCAGCTAATGGCAAGTTAAACCAATGATAATCTATCTTCCACTACCAGACTCTCATATGATCACTTTAACTATCCAGTTAGAGAAAACAGGGGATACTAAACAATGAGATATGATTTAAGTAGGGTCCCCAGTCACTTAGAGATGGCCTGAGAACAAATAGCCCCTTTTTCAAAAGTTTCTGCATAATTTTTCATTGTAAAGTGTATGAATTCTGTAAAATTTGAAGTGCTTTTTCTAGGCCAATATACAAGGAATGAAATTAGGTGGGAAAGAGTGCTTTCCTATTCTGGATGCAGACTTTTTAAACTTTTTTAAGGATGGCACCCTGGCATGATTTCCTGTCTCATTCAAAGTGCTGTTAATGATTTCCTAGAATATTAAGGCACACTACCTTCGGTCATTTAATTCATTTAAGTTTTATCAGGTAGAAACTATGCATAACATATTTGGCGTTAAGATATAAAGACCAGATTATCCCCAAGACAAGAGGTATCAACCCAGTTAGAACAATATTATTCTTTAAATAATATTTATTCATTTATACCTCATTTTCCTCCCTCTCATAGAAACAGAAATTGTCCTCATCTGAAATTGTATAGTTTATTGACTTGTTTTATATATATATGTGTGTGTGTATTTAATATATGTTATATACATATATATATATTTAAATAAATGATTTTTGGTCTTACCCCTACAGAACCTAAATTCCATAGAAACAAAGGCTAATAGGTATTTTGTAACTTCTTAGATGGTACAACTTAATGATTTTGTGACTTTATGATGGTATGAAAGCAATGTGTGTTCGGTAGGAAGTGTTCTTCAAATTCTGAATTTTGATCTTTTCCTGGGCTAGCAGCATGAGGGACCATAGTGCTATGGAGGTGTCACAGCTCCCAGTCATCCATGCACTCACAAGGATAAACAACAAATACTCTTACAACTATTTTGTATTGGTACAACCATTCTGTTTTTCAGTACAGTACTATAAATTACACGAAATATTCAATACTTTACTATAAAATAGGCTTTGTTTTAGATGATTTTGCTCAACTGTAGGCTAATATCAGGGTTCTAAGCACTTTAAAAAAAAGATTTTTTAAATTTATTTATTTGAGAGAGAAAACGTGAGCAGGGGGAGGGACAGACGGAGAGGGAGAGAATCTCAAGCTGACTCCATGCTGAGCATGGAGCCTGGCCTGGGGCTCAATCCCAGGACCCTGAGATCATGATCTGAGCTGATATCAAGAGGGTCGCTTAACTGACTGAACTAGCCAGGTGCTCCTGTTCTGAACGCTCTTAAGGTAGGCTAGACTAAGCTATGAGGTTCAGTAGATTAGGTGTATTTCATATATTTTTGACTTTCTATATTTTCAGCTTATGATGGGTTTTTTGGGATGTAACCCCATTGTAAACAGAGGAAGATCTGTAATCTTTATTTAAAGTTGCCAACATGCTGCCCCATTTGCTTTATCATCTATGGTCTCTCTGTCTCTTTATCATTACATTTTAGATTCAAGCTATGCATTTTTGGCATGGAAAACACATACAGTGCATCATATCAGGAAGCAAATGACGTAGGTTTGTCTGAATAGGTATGTTAACTTTGGTTATGATGGATCCACTGGTTTTCTTTATAATCAAGTCTATTTTCCCCATTTGAATTAATAATAATTTTTAGAGAGATGTTGAGACTATGTTAAATATCCCATCTTCATTAAATTTTCACCCAAGAGTTTCTAGCTTCCTTTAATCAATGTTATAACTTCGTCATTCCAGTTATATATTTTAATTAGCATATTGCTGAAAGTTTCCCTCTCCTCCGTTTATTTATTCAGTCATTTATTCATGATAGCATGAGCTCAGAGATTGCTATTTTGTGCAGTGAGTTATAATTTATTACTATCATTATTTTAATCCTCAAAATTTCCTAATTTTGGTCAGTGGAAGTCCCACTAAGCTAATCCTTATGTTCATCTTTATGTAACCATCATTTTTGGAATACTTCTTTATTTTCTGATAGGACAGGATCTTCCAGGCCTACCTTGTGTTCCTGGTCCCAGCCCTGGAATCAGTCATATATTCAAGGAGCCTATTCCTTATAATAATTATATTTAGCAACCAAGATCTTGGTGCTAGATGTGGTCATTATTTCTGTTTGGGGGCAAATTCAGCAGACAATACTGGGAATTTAAAAAAAAAGAGCATACACATATATAGTCATTTTTTTCTTGTGAACCTATTATAAATACCACCAATTCTAATCCATGGCTTATGGAGCACATGGTACAATCCAGCTTTCTGGTTTTCTCTATGTGTAATTCTCTTTGCGAGTAGTGATATATCTAGCTTCCATTATCCACTATACATATAAATATATATATATTTGCTCAACCTCAAGAAATACAGAAAATGTTTCAGAATTCATAACAAAACTGAAAAGCATGCCTACTAATTAGAGTTCAATGTTTGCTTGCAGATTTTCTTTGACATAAAATTTAAGTACCTTAAAATACATATCTCCAGTGTTTAATTTCATATTTTTCACAAATGGATCTGAATAACTCCTATACAGATATAGAATATTTCATCGCCTCTCACTATTCTTTTGTTTCTTGTTCCTGACAAATATCTCCTCAGAGGTGACCATTTTTAAAAAATTTTCTGCCCAGATTATTTTTATCTATTCTAGAAATTCCTCCGAATGAAAACATACATTATGTTCTCTTTTGTTCCTAGCTATTTCACACATCATAAAGCCTTTTAGAATCACCCATTTTGTTTTATGGATCAGTGATTTGCTAATTTTTACGATTAATATTCCATTGTATGAATACAGCACAATTAGTTATCCATTCTGCTGTGAGTGGACATTTGTGTAATGTTAAGTTCAAGAATATTATGTATGAACTTCCATAATCAGTCTTTTTGTGGACATCTGTCTATTTCTCTTGGATGAATTTTTAGGAGAGTATTTTCTAAGTAATATGTTGTAAGTTTATTTTTATTAGAAAGTGATCCCCAGCAATACAAGATGGCTACATTTGTGTCCTATCCTTACCAGCTTTTGATGTCCATCATCTTCATTCTCGCCCTTCTAGTGTTTGTGTAGTGGTACCTCATTATTGTTTTAATTTACATTTTCCTGATTTGATTCATGTTTATGTGATTATCGGTCCTTCACTTATCTTACTTTGGAAAGTGCATGTTCAAGTCTTTTGATCATTTCTTTATTGGATTTTTTGTCTTTTAATTGTTGAATTGAGAAAGTTTCATTGTGTATATGATAAGAGTTCTTCACCAAATATATATTTTATACTTTTCCCCTCTCAGTTCATGCCTTGCCTCTTTATTTTTGTAATAGTGTTTTGATGACAGAGAAATATTTAATATGTATATAGTTTAACCTATCAATTGTGTCTTTTGGGCTATTTCAAAAAAATCCTTACCTATTTCTATTTCATGACTTTATTTTCTTGTGTTCTCTCCTAGAAGCTTTATACCTAGCTTTTTAAGTCAATGGCCACATCACACTAATTTTTGATATATGATATGAGCTGGGCATGTGAATTATTTCCTGTGTTTTTTTTTCCAAATGGATATCCAAGTTTTCTAGCATCATTTGTTAAGAAACTTTCATTTCTCCATCAAGTCGCTCTGACACTTTAAAAAGGTAAACCAACCATATACGTGTGAGCCCATTCCTGCCCTATCTCTACTTGTTTACTTTATTGCATATTACATTATTTAGATTACTGTAATTTTACTGTGTACTTGATATCCAGCTTTGTTCTTCTTTTATTTTACATCCTTTGCATGTATTTGAAGTCACTTTTTCTATTTATGTTGAAAAACATACTGGCATTATGACTTGGGTTTACCTTGAATCTGTAGATCACGTTGGGAAGAAGGGACATTTTAATGCTGACTATTTTAATGATAAATGTATTTATATAAGTTGCTCAGCATATTTTTATTCTTTTCTCTTTTTTCTCTGCTTTGATATTTCTATGGCATTTTAAAATAGATTTTTTAAATGGATTTTTAAAATATATTTTCCAACTGGGATTAGGCAGATTGGATCAAGTCCTTATTAGCTGCATATTTACTGAAGTAGGGTATGGAAAGATCTGAGCAGTGTGTATGCATAAGGGACATGTGTTTGTGGGATCTGTATCTACAGATGCGTATAATGGGTATGGATGGACAAGTCAGGAAGATGGATGTTGAGGACACCTTTATTCAGGCCTTCTGTTAAGGAATTTTGGAAGATGTAGAAATACAAAAACATGAACTTTATTTTCTCCATTCTGGGCTCTCCTGATGAGACAGCAGGGTAATAGACTCATTAAGAAAAAGAACTACTAAATCTGACAGAATTTTTAAATAAATGAGGAATGATCTGATTGTTGATGTGGAAAAATCAATGAGCCTCACAATTCACACATTAGTGATATTTTTCACTAACAGATATTATAACATATTCTTTTTTTTAAAGATTTTATTGATTTATGTGACAGAGAGAGAGTGAGCACAAGCAGGGGGAATGGCAGGGCGAGGGAGAAGCAGGCTCCCTGCTGAGCAAGAAGCCCGACAATGCAGGGCCCAAACCCAGGACCCTGGGATCATGACCTGAGCTGAAGGCAGATGCTCAACTGACTGAGCCACCCAGATGCCCCTATAACAGATACTCTTGTTGTGCTGTGAATTTTTATTGGCAGATAAATTATTCCATATAATTCCTTACAATAGCAATTCTCCAAGAAATTAGTCCATACCATCATCACCAGATAGGATAATATTCTCTATGTATGTTTATTCCTATTAACTAAAAGTTCATCATGAAGTAAAGAAGGGAGATAGTTTATATCTAAAAAATGAGATTTTAAGGGTTGACAATCATTCTCAGAAACCCTGCTCTTTTCTCTCATTTAGGGAATAGCTGAAGGAAGATCCTGTGAGGTTTCCTCCAGAAAAAACCTGCCAAGTCTAAACTCTGTCCCTTTGTCTGCTGAATAAATATGTGCTAAGCTGCTTGTAGCTTGCCACATCCTTTTACATTTTTTAATGTTCCTTGGCTGCTTGATTTATCTCCACAACCACAGATATTCTTTATATTAATTTTCATTGACGGAAGTGATACCTATTCCTGGGCACAGTTGTAGACACACTACGGGGCTCACCATTGTGTCAAGGGTCCTAGGGCGGTTAACGACTCCACAAATATAGTTTGCATTAAGCAGGAAGAATAGGTGAGGTAATGTCCATTTCTTTCATCTCTCAAGGGAGTCAATAGTAAGATTGCAGAGACCCTGATCTAGAATACTCTTTTCATGCTCCCATTATGCTTCATGGTTCCTGACATTGGCAAGAAGCTCAGAGTTCAGGCTGAACAAAGTGACTTCACTGACCTCGATTCGGTAGCATTCATTTTAGGACAGTGAAAAATAATTGAATTTTCCATGTAGAAGCATCTGAGCAAACTGCTCATGAGTTTGCTTTAAAAATGATAATACAGATAATACAGAACCCTCAGAGGCATATTGGGAAAAAATATTTTTAAAGTCAGAAGTAGTTTCTAGTTAGTCATACATGGTAGTAGCTTAGCATTTCAAATTAAATTCTTAGTGGGTTTTAACAAATTTTTATATTTATAAATGTACCTTCTTTTTAAAAACAAACTGACATTTTTACTGGTAATGGCTATAGACCAAAGAGGACTGCTGTGTTTATAACTAACATATAGTCAATAGTTTGATTTTCATTCTATTTCATTAATTTTTTTAGAATTTTTAGAATTTTGAGATTTTTTTAGAATTATTCACTTAGAAATATGACTAAATATATTAGTTTGCTAGAGTTGCCATAATAAAGTACTACGTATTGGGTAGCTTGAAAAGAAGTTTTATTTTTTTACAGTTCTGGAAGCTAGATGGTGGAGATCACAGGTGGTTTCATCTGAGGTTTCTCTCTTTTGCTTACAGATGGTCCTCTGTGTGTACACATCCCTACTGTCTTGTTTTCTGTTGGAATTTCCTCTGCCTATAAGAACACCAGTCAAATTGGATTACAGCCATCCTAATGGCCTCATTTTAACTTAATCACCCATTAAAAAAATCACGCCTATTTCCAAATATATTCACATTCCAAGGCACTTGGGGTAGGGCTTCAATATATGGGTTTGGTGAGGAGGGCAAAATTTAGCCCATAACACTTTGTTTAAAAACTAGTAGAAGATGTGGAAAACCCAAAGATTCCACCCCAAAACTGCTAGGACTCATACAAGAATTCAGTAAAGTGGCAGGATATAAAATCAATGCACAGAAATCAGTGGCATTCCTATACACCAACAACAAGACAGAAGAGAGACAAATCAAGGAGTCGATCCCATTTACAATTGCACCCAAAACCATAAGATACCTAGGAATAAATTTAACCAAAGAGGCAAAGGATCTGTACTCAGAAAACTATAAAATACTCATGAAAGAAATTGAAGAAGACACAAAGAAATAGAAAAACGTTCCATACTCATGGATTGGAAGAACAAACATTGTGAAGATGTCAATGCTACCTAGAGCAATCTACACATTCAGTGCAATCCCCATCAAAATACCATCCACTTTTTTCAAAGAAATGGAACAAATAATCCTAAAATTTGTATGGAACCAGAAGAGACCCCGAATAGCCAGAGGAATCTTGAAAAAGAAAAGCAAAGCTGGCGGCATCACAATTCCGGACTTCCAGCTCTATTACAAAGCTGTCATCAGCAAGACAATATGGTACTGGCACAAAAGCAGACACATAGCTCAATGGAACAGAATAGAGAGCCCAGAAATGGGCCCTCAACTCTATGGTCAACTCATCTTTGACAAAGCAGGAAAGAATGTCCAATGGAAAAAAGACAGTCTCTTCAACAAATGGTGTTGGGAAAACTGGACAGCCACATGCAGAAGAATGAAACTGGACCATTTCCTTACACCACACACAAAAATAGACTCCAAATGGTTGAAAGACCTAAACGTGAGGCAGGAGTCCATCAAAATCCTAAAGGAGAACACAGGTAGCAACCTCTTCGACCTCAGCCGCAGCAAATTCTTCCTAGAAACATCGCCAAAGGCAAGGGAAGCAAGGGCAAGAATGAACTATTGGGACTTCATCAAGATCAAAAGCTTTTGCACAGCAAAAGAAACAGTCCACAAAACCAAAAGACAACCAACAGAATGGGAGAAAATATTTGCAAATGACATATCAGATAAGGGCTAGTATCCAAAATCTATAAAGAACTTATTAAACTCAACACCCAAAGAACAAATAATCCAATCAAGAAATGGGCAGAAGACATGAACAGACATTTTTCCAAAGAAGACATCCAAATGGCCAACAGACACATGAAAAAGTGCTCACCATTGCTCGGCATCAGGGAAATCCAAATCAAAACCTCCATGAGATACCACCTCACACCAGTCAGAATGACTAAAATTAACGAGTCAGGAAACGACAGATGTTGGCGGGGATGTGGAGAAAGGGGAACCCT
Source organism: Callorhinus ursinus (assembly GCF_003265705.2). Classification (NCBI taxonomy): domain Eukaryota; kingdom Metazoa; phylum Chordata; class Mammalia; order Carnivora; family Otariidae; genus Callorhinus; species Callorhinus ursinus. The sequence continues at coordinate 65,472,700 of NW_027397074.1, read as the reverse complement.
CCTACACTGTTGGTGGGAATGCAAGCTGGTGCAGCCACTCTGGGAAACATTTTGGAGGTTCCTCAAACAGTTGAAAATAGAGCTACCCTACGATCCAGCAATTGCACTACTGGGTATTTACCACAAAGATACAAATGTAGGGAGCCGAAGGGGTACGTGCCCCCCAATGTTTATAGCAGCAATGTCCACAATAGCCAAACTGTGGAAAGAGCCAAGATGTCCATCGACAGATGAATGGATAAAGAAGAAGTGGTATATATACACAATGGAATATTATGCAGCCATCAAAAGGAATGAGATCTTACCATTTGCAACGACGTGGATGGAACTGGAGGGTGTTATGCTGAGTGAAATAAGTCAATCAGAGAAAGACATGTATCATATGACCTCACTGATATGAGGAATTCTTAATCTCAGGAAACAAACTGAGGGTTGCTGAGTGGTGGGGGGTGGGAGGGATGGGGTGGCTGAGTGATAGACACTGGGGAGGGTATGTGCTATGGTGAGCGCTGTGAATTGTGCAAGACTGTTGAATCACAGATCTGTACTTCTGAAACAAATAATGCAATATATGTTAAGAAAAAAAAAGAAGAAGAAGATAGCAGGAGGGGAAGAATGAAGGGGAGTAACTCGGAGGCGGAGACGAACCATGAGAGACGATGGACTCTGAAAAACAAACTGAGGGTTCTAGGGAAGGGGGGTGGGGGGATGGGTTAGCCTGGTGATGGGTATTAGGGAGGGCACATTCTGCGTAGAGCACTGGGTGTTATGCACAAACAATGAATCATGGAACACTACATCAAAAACTAATGATGTATGGTGATTAACATAACAATAAAAAAATTTTTAAAATCCAAAAAAAAACTAGTAGAAGAATGTAAACAGAGAGGATGTCTGCATTGCATATTTCAGAAAGAATCTGCAAGGGACATTGAACTGAGAGGCATTATTATTGGATAAAACTTCAATTCCTTATTTTTAATAGTGTAGAGGGAGGATATAATATAGTGAGAAAGAGTCACCTGGATAATTTATTCCTGGAAGCAGAGAAGACAGAACTAAATAAGGAATCACGTAGAAAGCTACATTCTCAAGAAAACTAGAAGAAGAAGAAAAAAAAATCCACAGTAGTCTCTCCTCTTTGGGTGGGAAAACTAAATACAAAACACAAAAATCAGCATAGTGAAATTCTAGCCCCTCTGAGAAATGGCTGGTATACTTCCCCAGCAAAGGTCTCTAGTAATTAGCTTATCCAAGAATATGCAACAGCCTCAAGGGTTATTAACGCTAAGATTACAAGTGCAGATCATATGATAAAAAGTAGAAAGGAACAGAAATGGCAAATAGCAGAAAAAATATTTACCTCCAAATTTTTATCTGGGGACAGATGAAGAAAATGTCTTTATTGAGTAAGAGCAAAAAAATAAAAATTCTTGAGCATATAGGAAAGATTGCAGTAGAAGGAAGTAAAACATGAGTGGACCGAGCACAAGAAAATAAAAGTTTAAAACTATTAGAAAAGAGGAGATGAAATTGAGATGGACACAAAAGAGAATAGACACAACTGTACACAGCAAATGATCCAGAGGGCAGAAATGTGGGAGGTGAATAAAAGAAAATAGTCATAACTATATTTTAAGAAAAGACTATTTCAAACAGTTGAAATCCGGGAAGGGAAATTAACTATATATATCACCAATGTCCTTGTTTAAAAAAAAACTAAAACCAATACCATAGAAAAGAGAAATATTTACATTTCAACAAAATTTCCCTGCCTTAAATAAAGATTCGAATCTTCATGTTGATACACTTATTCCTCGGGTAAATTTGACCGAGAACGGTGAAAGCAGAGATATTGCCCCTTTAAATTTACTGCAGATAAATGAAAAACAAAAAGTACTTTTATGAATTATAGCAAACAATCATGTCAGTTATAAAGGTATAATGGTGGAAAAATTAGGCTGACCCCAGACATCCTCAAAACACAATTACTAAAGTACCTGTAAATTTACAAGAAACTAAAGTATGTTCCAAGGGTTTACACACAAAGCATTTTTTGAAGTATAAAAGTAGCAGTTAAACAATTTTAAATATGCTAAAATTTAGAACATGTTTCTGTGAATTCTTCTAGAGGGATATCTACCTAGGGGACAAACTTCAGCAAACCCAAGTAATACTGGGACATTTTTTCAAAAAGACAAGTAATCATCAAATATAATTTTCTTTCTGGTGGGGGAAAAACTAAGAATCCTGGGAAAGAACCTGTTTATAATCTAAGCCATGATAAATCAAATTATGTATCCACAAATATTGTGGCAAAAAGGGGGACATATTAAAGGTGAGGAAATTATGTCTACTTATCATAATAGCTGGAGTCAAATGATATCATATATGGATGGCAAATTAAGTGATGAAATTAGAAGTTTATTGAATAGGTAAGTGCAAATTTAATAAATTTAATAAATTCAAACTGAAGTCACAGAATAGAGGGCGAGAAGAGCTCGACTAATTTTTATCATTGTTCCTATGAGGGAATTAATAGAAACTATCACAAGAATTAGATTTTTAGGGACTTGAGTAAATAGTGACAGGAAAACCAATGTTGACTAAAAATATGTATGTAGTGTTATTTAAAATCTTAATATAGTGGAATGAAACTAATATCGATGCTCTCTCTCAGTTTGACATATATAAATGGTCTAAATTCACTGATTAAACAAAATGCTAGTTTTCAGATTGGATGATAAACCAAAATCAACTCAGTGCTGTAAAAGAGAGAGGTAGGTAAAACAGAAGATTCTCATAGAAAGTATTTGGAAACTTTCCTTCTATTTTTTGGAATAGTTTTAGGAGAGTAGGTATTAACTCTCCTTTAAATATTTGGTTGAGTAGTCACCTGAGAATCCATTTAATGTGGGACTTTGTTGGGAGTTTTTGACTACTGATATAATTTTGTTACTACTAATGGGTCTGTTCAGATTTTCTATTCCAGATTCTGTTTTGGAAGATTGTATGTTTCTAGGAATTTATCTGTTTCTTTTATCCAATTTATTGGTATATGGTTTTTTATAATCTCTTATAATCTGTTGTATTTCTGTGGTATTGGTTGTTACTTCTCTTTCATTTCTTATTTATTTGGGTCCTCTCTGTTTTTCTTGATGAGTCTAACTAAAAGTTTATCAATTTTGTCTTTTCAGAAAAACAGCTCTTACTTTCATTGGTCTTTTCTATTGAAAAAATAGCTTGTAAATATTAACTTTCAGTATTGATAAACTTATAAGAAAAGATTACAACTATTATTGTTAAAAACCTGCATTGTAAAAGTAGTTCTCTAAAAGTATTTTAGACATAGATATGGAAAATATGAGAATCTTACATAGCCTTATACCTACAAATACCATGTATAATTTGTGTAAAGAAAGTCATCTTTGGGGCGGTTAAGCATCCAACTCCTGACTTTGGCTCAGGTCATGATCTCAGGGTTGTGAGATTGAGCCCCATGTCAGGCTTCATGCTGGGCATAGAGCCTGCTTAAGATTCTCTGTCTGCCCCTTCCCCCCCACTCCCTCCAACCCACTCTCTTTCTCCCTTAAAAAAAAAAAAAGTCTTCTTTGATACTTATAAAATCATAACTATAAAGATGTTTTTGAAAATAAAAATAAAAAATAAAGATGTTTTTGATAGACATAGTTTTGACAATGGGAAATATGCCATTAAGAATAAAATACTAAATGTCAAATGTTTGATACTTTGACTTTTAAACTAGGTAACAGGCACTTGGCTAATAAGATGTCCTTTGATTTAAAACAAAACAAAACTACATTTAAAAAATTGCCATAGTCACCTGTTAAACTTTTGAATTTACCTACCTTGATACTTCCTCCTTCTTTCTCAATTTATTCTCCACTAAACTCAACTAGATTTGACAGTTTTATTTCCCTATTCCATACAGATTGTAAGCCCTTTAAAACAGAAAACTTAAACAAAACAGGATTATAGGGGAAGGAAGGGAAAAATAAAAGCAGAGGAGACAAACCATAAGAGACTTAACTATAGGAAACACACTGAGGGTTGCTGGAGGGGAGGGAGGTGGAGGGATGGGGTAATTGGGTGATGGACATTAAGGGGGGCATGTGATGTAATGAGCCCTGGGTGTTCTATGTAACTGATGAATTATTGAACTCTACCTCTGAAACTAAGGATACACTATCTGTTAATTAATTGAATTTAAATAAGATTAAAAAAACAGAAAACTTATTAATTTCTATACAACTGTCCAGCAGGAGAGTTCATACACTTTAGACATTACATAAATGTTAAATGAGTAAACGGATAATTAAATTCTAAAGCTCAAAAGAACAAATACGCAGTTCAGTTTGGTGAGAAGAAATTGAATAAAGGAGGTAAAACCTACATTTTAAAATTGATGAAGTTTATGAAAGGTAAACAACAGGTTCGTAATAATTATAATAACTACCAATATGGAGCATTTACTCGATGTCAGGCAGTGTTTCAAACAAATGACATATTATTGCTCACTTATTTGTCTTTACAAATGAGTGACATAGGTGCAAGCTATAAGCATTAGATCCAGTTTTTAGATGAAGAAGATGTGGCAAAGGGGAATTTTTTTATTATTATGTTAATCACCATACATCATTAGTTTTTGATGTAGTGTTCCATGATTCATTGTTTGCGTATAACACCCAGTGCTCCATTCAGTACGTGCCCTCTTTAATACCCATCAGCAGGCTAACCCATCCCCCCCACTTCCCTCCCCTCTAGAACCCTCAGTTTGTTTCTCAGAGTCCGTAGTCTCTCGTGGTTCATCTCCCCCTCCGATTCCCCCCTTCATTCTTCCCTTCCTGCTATCTTCTTCTTTTTTTTTTTTTTAAACATATAATGTATTATTTGTTTCAGAGGTACGGGTCATGTGCTATGGTGAGTGCTATGAATTGTGTAAGACAGTTGAATCACAGGCTAACAGGAATTTAAAGATTTACCTAAGGTCACCAGATGGTGGCTTATGGAGCTGGGGTTTGCACCCAAGCAATCTGGCTCTAGCATCTGGAGTGTTAAAATTCTTAGAAAACATTCTAGACTGTGTGGCAAAGGAATAAGTTATTATGCAAAGACACAGAAGCCTAGGTGTGTAGGGAGAGAGTTTAGCAGATTCCAGAAGCACTTATTGAGTATTTACTTGATGAGACACACAGTTCTGTCTACTGGGTAATACATGTAGGATGCGATAAAATACAAATTAGAAAGGCAAGTTGGGACCACAAGTTAGAAATTTTTAAAAACTAATAAAACGAGATATTTGAAAATGTGAGTAAAGTATCTAAATGCATTATGTAAATTTGCATTAGAAAATTTAGAAATATTAAAATATTAGAAAATTTGCATCTGCCAAAAAACAAAAATCTCACAGAGATTGAAAGTAATTTAATATTTTGAAAATTTCTGAAAGAAGTAAAAAGAACAAAACTGTATGAACAGATTGGGGCATCTGTTGAACTTTTAATTAAAGCTTTTAATTTTGAATTTTATGAACATGTTTTTTCCTCAATATTTTCTCACTATTCATGTTTGCACATCTGTTTATCTGCTTTTAACACCATACATGACACAAATATTGAATTGAATTACAGAAGCAGATCACATATAATACGTTTATAAATGTCATTTATACCAAATGTTAGAGAAAATGAAGTAAAAGAACGGTTGAGTAAATTATATGCCTTGCATCTTTATATTTGGCTTGAATGCAGCATTAATAAAGATGGGAAATGAGTTTAGGTTAAGTGGCAAGTTAAATATCTTAGGTCATTTTTTATAGGGGTCTATGTTTTTAGAAACCTTTTCATCTGACATAAGTAAGAAATGGCTAAAACCAAAGGAAAGTAATTAACTAGGCTTACCTATAAGTGGAATTTTTTTTGCAACTTCAATTTTGTATTTAAAATAACATTCAGTCCACAATTATTTATGGAACATTAATTATCATCAGACACCTGTTTCTGCGTTCTGGTCCCAGTTCTGACATTTACCAGCATCCGTGACATTACTGGTTAATTAAGTAATTTAAATCTTCTGAGCTTTGGCACAATTTTATGTAATATGAGCATACATTACACATTCTTTCTACATTGAGATGATCCCATGCCTTCAATTATCTGCTTTAAGAGGATGGATGAGATTTTCCGAGTAATAGTAATACTGTCATAACAAATTTAAGACCTTTTCAGTTGGGTATTTTACTCTGCTGATATTGTCACCTATCCAGCTTGAAGTGAAAGCGTTATAGTTCTGTACTTTAATACCCTAACAAATAAATTTACAAACAAATTTATAAAACTCTTTATATGGATGACACTTTGTTCTTTAAAATATGGCCAAGATATGCTGGCTCTATTATTAACCTGATATCTAAAAACAATTCTTATAAACTCTTAAAACTTTGATATTTGCTGGGAAAAGTGTGGCTATTCCACAATGTGTGCACTAACTCTGTTAGAGGGGTCTCTCATTAGTGACTTCTTATTTACCAAATGGTTCCCTGCAAACTATTTACTTCAGCTGCATTTTGATAACTGACAGTACCCCCACCAGGGAAATGTAAAATCAATGCTATGTGAAGGTGATAGTGAATGTAATATAAAAATTGGCACAGCGAGCATCTTGTCAATCTGACCCTGCCAGGCCAGACATACGACTGGCTAGTGCTGGGAGAAGATTAAGCAGCCAGGACAGAGAAGCAAGCGCTGGTGGATAATACAATCCGCATGTTACGCTTCTTTCTTTAAATTATGCACCAATCTGTGACAACTGCTGCTTGGGATGGTGAGTTTAACTCACAGTGACTGTAAAATGGAAATTGCCCGTAAGTCCCTCCTAGAAGTAGCAATAAAGTTACATTCAGCCTAAGGTATCAGAGGAAAAATTGCCATCACCAGTAATAAATTTATAGCTATCTTTGCCATTGTAGATAAATCTATGTTTTTGACTTTGTGACCATTGAAACATAAAAATTAAACCTTTTAATCAGGGTCAAGCCTTTTGTACTAAATAGTAAAAGCCAGTAATGATTGCTATCAGGAAACTATTTCTAACCATCATTTCTTGGGGGAAGAAACAATTTTTAAGCATGTCTGGAGTTTTATTTACAGTTAACTGGATACTCCATAGTAAAGACATCATGAATTGATTTATGAAAAGAACTTCCCAAGAAGGCCCATGGCTCTGTGCCTTTGGTCTGAGTGTACTTTGTTTTTATTATTGTTGCTAATGCATTAGATGAGGACACTTCTGTTGATAATAAGCTTAAAAGACATTTACTTTACGTTGTTTACATGTTCTTAGAGGATGTTGGAACAGAATTTTGCTGAATGGCTTGGCTGTAAATCAAATACAGCATCAAATGCTTCCTTTAGACTACTCGGGGAATTTAGTAGAGTAATAAATATAACAGAGCTTAAGCCTCAATTGAAAGCCAAAGAATACTACCATTTTTATGTCCTGTAAGTTAATATTAATTGGTTTTGCCAAGACAAATGAAATAGACATCTGAGATGATTATCTAGATAGTGTATATATATTTTTTCCTCTTCCCTTAAATAGGGGTTTCTAGTTAAAATTGGGAGGAATTAGAAAGATTATTTGAAGTTTTTTTTTTTTCCAGATAAATGTCAAAAGAAAATTAGGAACACCTGTAAGAATGCCTCAACAACTGAGTAATAACCAGGAATAAACAAAATGAGGCTATGTATATCCAAATTTTAATTTTGGGTATAACTTTTAAAAGCCTTAAGATCTTCTTAAACATATTGAAATTGGCCTTTGAATCTTAAAGCATTTCAGTCTTCCAGAGGGGAAAATACGAAAATAGGAAAGAATAGCAGGGCACATGTTTAGTGTGATGAAAATTTTGTGATGCTGGGAGAATTGAAAAGAACATATAGGGGCCTGAGACGTAGGTGTAGAGAAAATCCTTAGCTTTCATACAATCCACACTTCATTCCTTAATAAATGATATCCTTGAATAACTATTTTATATCATATTTGCACTAATGACTCTGCTATTATACATTGACACCACCTGCCTATGATTGAGTTATAGAAGCATCTCCTTTATTTCTACAATAGGGCATGAACAAAATGTTTGCTTATTTTATTGTACTTTGCCCATTTTGCTTTATATTTAAAAATATATAGAGATGCCTGGGTGCCTCAGTTGGTTAAGCATCCGCCTTCGTCTCAGGTCATGATCTCAGGGTCCTGGGATCGAGCCCTGCTTTGGGCTCCCTGCTCTGTGAGGAACCTGCTTCTCCCTTTCCCTCTGCCCCTCCCCATCACTCATTTTCTCTCTCTCTTTCTCAAATAAATACAATCTTTAAAAAAAAAATAGAATGGAGGGAAATGGAAATTCTAATGCATATAGGTATCAACCAATTCTCAGCTTTTCAAATTTAGATATAGACCATTTTACCATGTGTTCAAATGCAAAGAGAAATAAAATTTAAGGCTTTATATAACATCTTGGGACTATATAGCTGAGATTTTTACTTAAGAAGTGAGGTGTGATTGGAAATTCCTATTTTTAGCTCTCAGGATGGACTTTCCGACCCCACAAAACAGCAAAGGTAAGAAAATCAGACCAGACCAAAAGAAGACACACAAGATTATTTTTCAATGCTCACATGTTTGTTTTTATTTCAGAGCACTTAATATATTAATTACAAGAATTTGTATAAATGAAATTACTTAGGATTTAAAAAATTCAGGTAAAGGAAAGGGAATTCTTTGCAACTTGAGGATTTTTTTAAATGAAACCATAGTATTTAAATGACTTAGGATAATATACTTAATATGTTAACATGCTGTATTACATACAAGAAAGAATGGAAAGTCTAACCATTTTTATTTTTATTTATTTTTTTAAAGATTTTATTTATTTATTTGACAGGGAGAGAGGGAACACAAGCAGGGGGAGTAGGAAGGCAGACGCTTAACTGAGCCACCCAGGCGCCCCAAGTCTATCTATTTTTAAAGAAAAACTGTTGAGATGAGAATACTGCTTTAACATAAGCATGCGGCAAAAAGGAGAGTCTGGAGGAAATGGGCAGGTGGAACAGGCTCTCCTACAGAGAAAATAGCTGTTGAACCATGCAAAGAGAGAACTGATAACATAAATGTATTAATTTTCTGTGGCTGCTGAACCAAATTGCCACAACCTTAGTGGCTTAAAACAACAAAAAAATATTTTCTCATGGTTTTGGAGGCTAAAAGTCCCAAACTGTTATCCTGGGACTGACATCAAGGTGTCCTCAGGGCTGTACTCTCTCCAGAGACTCTAGGGGAGAATCTATTCCTTGCTTCATCTGCTTCCAGGTCTGTGGGCACTCAGGGGTGTGCAGCCCCTTCACTCCAATCTTTAGAGCCAACATCTTCCATCTTTCTGCTCCATGTTTTATTTTTAAAACTTTATTTATTAGAGAGAGAGAGAGAGAGAGAAAGCACACACAAGAGAACATTTACATGTTCCAGGAATTAAGACGATTTCTTGGAGCGGTCATAATTTTGCCTAACACAATAACTCAACTCCAAGAGATTTTGGTCCCTGAAGTTTCTGGTCATCATGATGTATGAGATGATCACAAATCCCTGGAGCTATGTAAGGAGAGATAAATGGATAAACGGTGATATAGTCTGAGGAAGACAACCCAAGAATAGCAACATATATCTAAAATATGTTTTTAATTGAGATGACCAGCTCTTTCTCTATATTACGGGAACATGAAATAAATGCAGAGGACACTTAAGACCCCAATGAGTACACATTACAAAGACCTGCATATGACAGACACATACATGCACAGACCCTAAATAACTGATGGAGACTCATTCATGCCCCCCCCTTTTCCCCTTAATTTTACTTTTTCATTATAACTGATAACACCTGTGTTAACTACTTTAGGCTACTCCTACCCCAATAGTAGAACTTATCTTGTGGGAAGAAGCATGTACAAAATGCATATAGAAGAAACAATAATACTTTCTGGTGCAAAATAGGATTAAAAGCCACAATAGTGATCTGGTGGACACAATTATATATACTGGGTTGTTCTATAGATTGATTTGCTGCTTCTATGAGTGACTTTAGAGACAAGTTATAGATTCCTGTAGCGTAAGGCCCTGACAGGTTTTTTTGTCTTCTGTTTTTTGTTATCCACTTTGTGATAAAAGTGCCTGACTTAAGCTTTGATTGCCTGGGCATCCATTTCACAGAGGCATCCATTTTAAAGATGGCTGTCTTGAATAAATACATTGCCCAGCCACTTGACTAGATAAAGAACCAGACCAACTCCCTGTACTGAGGCTCCTCTGTTTTAGAAATCTTGGTTAATTTTGATAACTATTTGGGTCACTTATCTTTTTTCTTCCCACACTTTAAATTCCTGCTCTTATGTTTTACATTCACCAATAAAGAGTAAGCCTGTGAAACCCTAGGCCCCACCCTTGGCCCCAGTACATGCAGGGGCTTGCTGCCACATGTACCCTGCATCTCTCCATCCATGACCTCACTGTGTGGCCCCAGGTGGGCTATGTAATTTCCAGGTCTTTATTTTTTTAAGGTTCTTGATGGTTGTTGCTGAAAGGCATCTTGCAAACATAAGAACTACAAGGGTTGATAGAGTCTTAACATCGGTTTGGAAAGGGGAGATATCTATAGGAAGCTCATCAGGGCCCAGGTGAGTGCCCCTAGGCATCTAGCTGAGAGCATTACTATTGATAGGTTGAGATCTGCACAAAAACAGTTCCCTTATTGCTTCTAAGTTCTTGTCAGTTCTTCTTCCTATAAGGTTCTATTGAGAGAGAATCTTGTGTAGTGAAAATCAGTCTTTGGAATAAGCCTTTGTTATGAAAGCTGGTTTTGCTAGTCTGCTGTCTAAGGAGCCTTGGATAGTTTTCTCAGCTTCTCATGTTATTTTTGTAAAAATCAAAGGAAGTAATACATTTAAAGGTGTATAAACACTTAGTAGACTACTGACAGATGCTGATTTTATTTTTATTTTGCCAAGAGTCTACTCATTAGCTCTGATTCATCTCTTACCCCAAACTTCCAGACCTCATCTGACAGACCCTGTCCTAAACCAAAGCTAAGAATCTACCATCCACCTTGCTCAAGGGTACAGGATTTTGCTATTTATGTACAGAAGCCTGCCTGCATTTCCACCACTGAGTGCTGCCAAGATTCCCATATGACCTGACATTGCTTTCTGCTTGATGATTGCCTATATTCCATTAGAGCCTCAACTTCCTTCAGACAATCCTAGTTCTCATTCCTGAATGTCTTCATCTCATCAGTTTCTGAAGCCTGCTGTTGCACACCTAGACATATCTCTTAAAGTAGAACTTTTGGCCACCTGAGCCTTGGAGGAGGTAGAAAAAGGTTGATAAAACCCTGAATGGGGAGTTGGATGATTCCTGAGCCTAGAAGAGATCAGTAAATATCCGTTGAATTAGTGAAGGAAAGTAGGTACCATTGGGTGTGGGTTGTTATGTGTGGGCCAGATGAATAGATTTATGCATAGGCCCTGAGAGGAGACAGTTTGCAATCAGTTGAGCATGTCTGGCTCATACAGAGGGCAGTTAGAGGGTAGTAAGAGATGGGGTTTGCAAAGTAAGAGGGAACCAAGTCATGAAAGTCTCACAGCAATTTTAAGACTATATTCTTCTAAAGGCAACTGTTAATTTATAGCTTTAGGCAGGAGTTGGTCAGATAAAATTTGTACACTAGATGGAGCATTTTGGCCCAAGTCCAAAGCATGGATCACACTTCAAATGGAAAAGACAGTTATGTAAACTTTTTTATCAATAAAGATGCAGGATAAAGGTAGTTTGGGATAAATTAGTGACAATGTAGATAGAAATTTATTCAAAACAGGATTAAGGGAGTTAGCTGATTAAAAATGATACACTTTAAAAAAATTTTTAAAAATAAAAATAAAAATGATACAAAACTTGCCAATATATCTTAAAATTGATAATTTAATTTTTAAGTTGCCTATAATTTTAGCTAAATCTAATAATCACGTGCCAAAATGCACCATTTTACCAAACTTACCTCACTAATTAAAAATGACACAAAGCCCTCAAGACCGTTGTTCTGCTAAGTTTAGCTTAAGTTAGGAGAGTTTATATTTGCTCTATCAGGCCTCTTCTATTTTGTTTTAGGAAGTCCTAAACGGTTTGTATACTTGAATACAGTCTATATGACCATTGCTTAATGGACATGCTTTATGAAGTGGCCATATATTTCTAACTTAGATTTGAATGTATATGATTAACATGTGATATTTTTGTTTCATTTTATTGATCTATTTTCAGTCTATATCACAAATACCTAGTTTTTCTGGCACAGAAATGATAATGACCTTTAGAATTACAATGTAAATTCACACAAAGAAAAATCTTGAGTGTTTTTAAAGTAGCCCTAGTTATTTCTTTATAGGCTTGCTTAATCTCCGGCTTAAAATGAAATATCTTTCAAACAGGTATTTTATGAAAATGACATTTTGGCATGTGTATATTCTCATTTTCTCCCATCTGACGTGTTCAATTTTTTAAATCAAAACATGTCTTTGCAACTCTCCAAATCTTAGGTTCAATGTCATTTATGAACTTGAAGTGTTTCTTTTTTCATTGTTCATCATTGTCAAAAGAAACAGATAACTTTAGAATATCAAATTTCATGAAGTTCACCCTGAAATTTCTTATTCCCAAGAATAAGGCACAAGCTATGTAAAATAAGAACGTAACTCTTCTAAAGTATCGGTCAAAGATGAAAAACAGCATAAAACCAATAATCTCAATTACAGCCAGCTTAATGCTGACATTACAAAGAGAGTTTATTTTATCTGAGCATTAATAGAGGGCAGCCAGATGCAAAGTGTAACCAAGGTGGATCCAGGGGTCCGTTTCTCTAAAGAGAGCTCTTTGGCGTAGAGAGTGACTTGATTCTAAAGGAAGCACATCAGTCACTGCAGTGACATTAAAATCAGTTGGCAAGATTTTAAAAATATTTCTCACTTTAAGAAATTATATATCTTTTTCTTTCCAAAGCATTATCCTTTCACACTTACTCAATTTCTTGATGAGATAATGAAAGAACATAACACATGACTATCTCTCCTGTTTTTGAGGTTAAGTTTCTTACCCTGGGATTGGAATCGGGATTCACATCAGTTTTAAATCCCAGTCATGTGGCTTTGCTGCTATAGGAAAAGGCTGAGGGTGTAGGGTACCCAGATCAGGCAACTAAGGCATAAAAATAGGGCATAAAAATAGAACAGCATACAGATGGAATGGTTCAGGAGTCAAAATTTGCCTGTTATATTGTACTTGACAAGAAAATAATTCATTAGCGTTAAATAGCTAACTTTCTTCAGGCTTAAGTTGGCAATAATTAGAAACTGGGGACTGTTAGCAATGTTACCGATTTGTAGAACTCTCTCTCAAAAATGTATTTATCAGCATAATTGACTTAAAAAGCACATTTCTTATATGCTATTTTAGATGAATAAAGGACTTAATTGGCACTAATTCTCCAGAATAGTTTTTCAACAGTAGTGATGGATAGCCCTTAGTCCTTTATACTGTATAATTTTGTAGTCTATTTTACTTTTTTATTTACTATCAACATTTTAAAGAGTGAGGAAAATCAGAGAATATGCCAAAACTTCTGTATTCACCAGTGACATTTTTAATCTTTTATAAATTATAAAGACACATGTTTAAAAAAATTAATGTACAACTCTCTCTCCCTCCCTCCTTATTTTTTTTATATTTTATGTTATTAATCCACACCATTAATGTATAGACTTCCCCACAGCTTAAATGTTGCTGATTGCATACTCCCGATACAACTCAGTATGTTCCTCTACCATCTGTATGCCCTGCAAATTGGCATCTAGATCTAAAGGCTTGAGCAAACCTCAGATTCAACACCTTAATTTTGGACCTCAAGCCTGCAGAACAGTAAGACAAAAAAAAAAATTATATATATATATATATATATATATATATATATTCAAATTCAAATATATATTCAAAGCAACCCAGTTTGTGTTACTATTTTTATAACAGCTGTAGGAAATGAAAACACCTCTTTAATTAATGGCATGTTAGAAGTTGGAGTGCTGATATCAACATAGGTACAGTAGCCTATAAGTGGCCCGTGACAAAAATGGTTCATGGAGACCAGCAGGAGATTACCAAGGCTTTAATGAAATAGTACCTCATATAGCATCAGCAGTCCTTGATATGGTTTCAACATTGCAAAATATACATTACATCAGTCTAAAGGAAAATGGTATTCACGATTGAATTTGCAAGTACTTTTTTTCTCCGTCTCAATCTTGGAAATGAGCCAACAACAGTTTGCTTTCATGTGTGAATGATCCCACTTTGCATTTACTGTCTTCACAGGGTTTTTTGAATTTACCAGCTTACTGTCATTATATGAGTAGAAGAGTTTTGGATTTAGCAGATTCTGAATATGAAAATACACTATATTGGTGATAGCATGATAGTATCAGAAAGTGACCCACATGACTAACAGAGGCCAGTTGATAAATCCAGCAAAGATACCAGGGTCTGCCCAAACTGTGAGATTCTTTGGAAGAATCTGAGCAGGAGCCACATGTAACTTACCAAAGATGACTACGACTGTTATTGTTGGCTCCTCTTGGCACTAAATGACAGGCAAAGCACTTGGTTGGGTTGTTTGGATTTTGAAGATGTATATTTCTTGAAAATATTGCTAGCTTAAAAATTGAGCTTGATTGAAATATTTCTAGGTCCTATTGATCAACCTACTTGAAGTTCATATTTGTGCAGAGGTCTGAAAGAGCGGACTGTGTCTGACTAGCAAAAAGTTAGATGAACTTCCCTGACTGAGAACATTTCACAAATGTTAACACACATTGTCAGGAGAATTAAGCATATCCATAGAACTTCTTTGGGAGAGGACATCATCTGGAAGCTTGTGCCTGGTTTCTCCTAGATTTCCTCCATGCACCTTTCCCCGTTGGTAGATTTTAAACTGTATCATTTTGATCTAAATAACTGTAACCATAAGTATAGCAGCTTTTGGAATCCTGTGAGTACTTGTAACAAATCATCAAGCCTGAGGCTGTTTCCTGGGGAGCCACGAAACCACAGACAGTGTCTTTTAAAGATAAATAATAAGGAAAAAAAAATCCCATTGAATTGGCATTTACAGCATCTTTATTCCTTTATTCCTTTCCAGCTGGTATCATTTTCCTTCTGATTGAAGAACTTCCTTCATTGTTTCTAGGATGTGAATGTATGTGGATTAATTCTTTGTTTTGGTAGTTTTTAAATAAGTCTTTATTTTTCTTCCAGTTTCTGAGAGAGTTTTTCTACTTGGTATGGAATTATATAGGTTGACAGGTTTTTATGAATCTGCTTTAAATATATTGTTCAATTATCTTCTTACATTATTTCCATTGAAAAATCTGCTATTATCCTTATCTCTGTCCCTCCCTAATAATGTGTCTTTTTCTCTGGCTGCTTTTAAGATTTTATCTTTATCACTGTTTTTGAGCAATTATGCTGTGTCTTGGTGTATTTCCTTTGTGCTTGTTGGCCTTGGGTTTTGATAAGCTTGTAGGATCTGTAAGTTAATTGTTTTCATTAAATTAGGAAAAAATTCAGCCATTATCTCTTCAAATATTCTCTGTTGTTCTTCCTCCTTCAGGATTACAATTTCTTATGTATTAGACTGTTTCAAGTTGACCCACAGCTCACGGGTGCTTTTTTTTTTTTTTTTCTTCCTTTTTCTCTTATTTTTATTTCCCAGCCCTGGTAGTCTCCTCACTCAGCACTCAGCTAAAATAATTGGCAGGTCCTTCTGCAGATCTCCAGATTTCTCTCTGCACAATTCTCTCACTTCTAGTACTCTGTCCTGTGAACTACAGACATCTGGACCCAAACCTCAGAGCTCCATCTCCTCATCTGCAGTGTTCCACTGGGCTGTGCCTAGAGTCCCCCCTCTCTGCACCATGACCTTGAAACTCAGCTCAGGCTCTAAGTAGGGACAATCAAAGTGTTCACCTTGTTCGTTTCTCACATGTCAGGGATTACTGCCCTAAGTTATCAGATGTCCCAGTGTCTTAGAAACCATTGCTTCGTATATTTTATTGTTCATTTATTAGAGTTTTTTTTCCCCCCAGATGGGAGAATAAATCCAGCTCCCATCACTATATCTCAATCAGATGGGGAGGTTTTCTCATAGCACATTTTAGACAAAGTCCCTCTCACTGATTTATGCTTCTTTGCTTTCTAGAACAAGTAGAGTTCAGGCCCATTTTGTACTTTTCCTGTGTCAACCCAGGATGGAAGAGCCCTGGTTCTTTTAAGTAGAGATGGTAATAAAGCAAATCTCACATTAGGTGTTCTTACTTCTTTTTTCAGTGTTGTTTCCAAGCCCTCAAGTGGACTGAGCTAGGGGAGTTTTGTAGTATGTATTTGCATATGTACAATAGCAACAACATGTGAAATTGCTCTATAAACATTGCAAAAATATCTAGAATTACAATTGCTCTAAGAATAATCAAATAACCATAAATAGTACATATATTTAGCAAATGTTGACATTTTCATTAGTGATGTTGAATCTTAAGAAAATAAAAATATGTAACAATTGATTTTGTGGTAGAGTTACCATAAGTTCAAGATAGCAAAGATGTAAAAATTCATTTTATCTTGTGCCTTTGCACTGATATTGTGCCTGATCTTTTCCCCAGGAGAAATATGTATTTTTCTGAATATATTTCAAAGTAAGTGGTGAGAAGGGATCAAGCATCATGATAGCTTCAATTACTTCAGTTCCTATTAAAGACCAGTTTTCTTATGTTTAAAAATTATATTTGCAAAAAAATGAAAAGAAAAATATGAACAAAACCTTACTATCATTCATAACATGTTGCCTAAGGCATACTTAGGCGATATCCATATCAGTTTCTAATATTTGGTTCACAGAGTCCTTTGTTTCTTTCTACAGTGATTGGGGAATGGAGTAAATCATTTAAAGAGAACCTGGACCCTGGCCTAATCACTCCATAACTTCAGACGATATGGTGATATTTAAATAAAAACATAAGTTTGATATAATACTATGAAAAAAGTTGCCTTGAAGGAACTCCACAAATATAGTACCTAGAAAAAATCCAAAACTAAGTCATTCTTCTGTTAAAAAATACAAGTAAGAAAAATACAGGAAAGTGTAATTTTTGGGATATTTACGATTCCTTAGGGTGGTAGCTCTAAGGTTTTATTCACAGTATAATCATAGTCATATGAAGTTATGGAAATTAGATGTCTAAAGGAAGGTTGCATTTAATTCAAATAACTTCAAATTTTAACAAGTTTGAATTTTAAAATGATTATCTTTATTTATTATCCCATTTACTTTTAACATCCAGGTGGTAGAAGTTAAATTTCTTTGCTTCCAAAAATAAAAAAAATAAATTTCATTGCTACATAAACATTTTTGATTAGCTGCTTTTATTCAGTATTAAGACTTTCATAAAATACATTATGTGAAAAGGAATAAAAGATATGAGGTTAGTTGAAATAACATTTAAAAATAATAGAAATGTAAATAGACCTATTGGCCAAAGACAGGTGATTTTTCAGGTGAAGAGCCATAATTATATGTGGTTATTTGGTGAATCAACAAATTTTAGGAAAGTGAATTTTGACTTTTTTTTTTTACTTTTGACAATTTTCCTTCGCCCTCTCACTCCCCATCTCTGTACAAGAGAAAGAAAATTGTAAATAGAAAGTATGAGTATATAACATTTTGACAGTGCTGACCTCTGGATTTCTTTAAGACACTAAATCAGATAAGGGAAACTACTCTAAAGCCAAGCATTCACATATTGATTTTTCTTTTATTGTTTGTTACAAAGGGGTTACTGGTGGCATTGTCAAGTCTTATTGACTCGAGTTTGGAAAATTTCACATGTTGTTATGGGTATTATTTTCTCAACTGCCTTCCAACTCGGCCCCAACTCCACTTGTTTCTGAACCAAAATTTAACATGGTGCCTTCAGCTGCAAAACTCTTTGTCTTCAGATGTTAGTTTATGACTTGCTTGTGGTACTTTCTATGATGTCCCTAGATCCTGTTAATTTGTTCCATGTGATCATGAGTTGCAGGAACTCTTATCAGACTTCTTCCATGATCTCCCTCAAATTTTCAACAGCATCACCTCAAATATCTTCTTCCTCTAAGACTTTATGTCAAAATACCTCTCACAACAGAGGGCACATAAATATTTCTAATTTAAATTAGATATATGTTTTATTTAGTAATGTAACCTGAAAGTCCCTTTGGGACTTCAGTCACTTTCCTGCTGATGATGGATATGCCTTGAATCCTTCAATTGCTTATCCTGCTGCTTAAAAGAATTCTTTCCCTGCCTCCTACCTGCCTCTAAACCATCTAACACAACCACTACAAACAGTTATATCTTTCTGGGGAGCAAGAAACATTTTCTGTTTCCTCACTTTCCAAAGTTGGTATCCAATTTATTACCAGAGTATATAGGCCTCACCCCAGTCTCCCCTGAAGAAGAGGGTTTTTTTTTCCTTTATCTTTCTTTTATTTTACTTGAAAATGTATGCTATGTACTTTGCACCCGTCTCCCTGAACTGTTAGACAAGCTGTAGTTCCTTAAATATGCCTTAATCAATTACACCTCCAAGTTATTTTTCTCTTTGTCACTCCTTCAAATAACCTTAAAACAATTTAGCCTGAGAAAAAGCATACTTATCTTTGAAAACACTTCTCAGATATCCCTTGCTATGAAAGTTTCTTTATCCTGTTTAGTTATTGGCATATAAAAGGAGTTGTTTCAGTGCAGTGTACCAGAAAAGAGAAATGAAAATCTGAATCCCAACTGTGCCACTTACTGGTCTTTGTGAGCATTTAAAGAGTCAGTTTCTGTCCCTGACCTTCAGCGTCTTCTGCAGAATGGTAGTATTTGTAGGTAGCTCACAGATGAAAGGAATAACTGAGATGAGTATTAGTCACTCATAGTCTTGACATACTATAGGCCCCCAATAAAAGCTGATATTAATCAACAATTACATTGATTAGTATAGTTACCTTCCATGAAGACAAATACGGGGAAAAATCATAGCTCTGCCATTGAAAATAAAGATCATAGGAAAATTAAAAATTAAAAAAATCCTATATCCTCTGAAACCAGGTAAAGTCCAAATAGCAGACATGATGTTTTGATATTAAGTCCAGATGAAGTCCCAAATTAAATATTTCATTCCCATTTCTCCAAGGGGAAAAATATAATATTGCCAGTGATTGCAGACTATACAGGATTACTGTGGAATAGAGATTAGAAGACTATAGAGTTTTTTTTTTTAAGGCATACCTCTTTGTTTTGTTGTTGTTGTTTTAATTTTATATTAATCACCATACATTACATCATTAGTTTTTGATGTAGGGTTCCATGACTCATTGTTTGTGTACAACACCCAGTGCTCCATTCAATACATACCCTCTTTAATACCCATCACCAGGCTAACCCATCCTCCGACCGCCTCCCCTCTAGAACCCTCAGTTTGTTTCTCAGAGTCTACAGTCTCTTCATGGTTCATCTCCCCCTCCGATTCCCCCCCTTCATTTTACCCTTCCTAATATCTTCTTCTTTTTTTAACATATAATGTATTATTTGTTTCAGAGGTACAAGTCTGTGATTCAACAGTCTTAAACAATTCACAGCACTCACCATAGCACATACCCTCCCCAATGTCTGTCACGCAGCCACCCCATCCCTCCCACCCCCCACCACTCCAGCAACCCTCAGTTTGTTTCCTGAGATTAAGAATTCCTCATATCAGTGAGGTCATATGATACATGTCTTTCTCTGATTGACTTATTTCACTCAGCATAACACCCTCCAGTTCCATCCACATCGTTGCAAATGGCAAGATCTCATTCCTTTTGATGGCTACATAATATTCCATTGTGTATATATACCACATCTTCTTTATCCATTCATCTGTCGATGGGCATCTTGGCTCCTTCCTAAGTTTGGCTATTGTGGACATTGCTGCTATAAACATCAGGGTGCACGTACCCCTTTGGATCACTACATTTGTATCTTTGGGGTAAATACCCAGTAGTGCAATTGCCAGGTCATAGGGTAGTTCTATTTTCAACTTTTTGAGGAACCTCCTTACTGTTTTCCAGAGTGGCTGCACCAGCTTGCATTCCCACCCACAGTGTAGAAGGGTTCCCCTTTCTCCACATCTCTGCCAACATCTGTCGTTTCCTGACTTATTTAATTTTAGCCGTTCTGACTGGTGTGAGGTGGTATCTCATTGAGGTTTTGATTGTTTTTAAATATCAAATCAAGGTAACAAGAATCCTTGTAGCTTTTAACAAAATCCAGTAAGAGAGAGAGAGAGAAACTACCAACGATAGTCCTTATTAGTGACAAGAGAATGAAGCAAATGTTTTAAGACTCATTTTCAGTAAAGACCCAGGATTAATAAGGAGCCATAGAGAAAAAGGGAAGGAAGAAGTTAAGAATAAAGATTAAATACAAAGAAGAGAGAAGGCAAAGGAAAATAAATGAAAAATAGAATACACGAAAGAGGTAGAAAACAGACACAGACTTCCAAGGGAATATAACAGTATACCATCTGCAGACATCAGATGCATCTATTATCACTGCCCACCAGATCTTAAACTCAAATTTTGGCTCTTCTCTTTACCGGCTTCTAAGCCTGGAGATAGTGAATCTTTCTGGGCCTCAGCTTAATACTTTAGAAAGTTACAGTAAAGACCAAATGAGACAACATTTTGTGCGTTTGGCGCACTGGGCTTTGCAAAGCGATACGGTCACAGGCCAGGGGGTTCAAAAAAACCACAGGATAAATGAGACATGTCCACGGAATGATAGGCTGTTGAAAATACTATTTGCATATTAAAACAGACACCCATATTTGGAAGTAACTAGCAAAATGCTGCTTTCCCCCCCCCCCCAGATTACACAGAGAATTTTTTCAAAGTTAATACATATGAAGTAGTACAAATATTACTTGACCTAGTAAGCACAGTTTGTTACCTTAAGGAAAATTATATGTCCTGGAGCTTTTAAAAAAAACTGGAGGTTTCATAGTGAAATACATTTCAGGAACATGATATGTTGTATCTTATAATGCATATCAATATACATTAGCCTTAAAAGTATTGAAGAATCCTACAGTCAGAGAACTTTAATTCATTCAACCTCAGCATTAATCAGTGCATTTACTCATGAAATTCTACTTTGTTATACCTATTAATAATTCTGGGAACACTAATGATCTGAGGAAAAAGTTGTAGAAAGCTTTCTGAGACCTGTGTTTACCAGTCCCATAAGTATTCCTCTTTCTCCTGGAACACACAATTGTAATAATAAATATCTTACAAAGAATTTTTGAACATAACTCATATGTAGGGTAAGGACAATTTTTATGTGACATGATTTTTCTAAGAAATGGACCCCTTCATAACATAATCTATGATCATAATGGGAAAAAATAGTTCTATATCCATTTCCTACGTGGAAGTTGCCATATAGAAAGATGAAATATCTTCAATTTTATGTGTAATTCATAATTTTCCTCACAAAATGCAGCAAAAAATTTTTTTGAAAAATTAAGTGCCCCATTCAGATCCTGAATTATACAAATGCAGGACTAAAGTCATTTATAAAACTATTAAACCCTGACACTAAAGTACAGTTTATGAAATTTTGTTATTTCTCTAGAAATATTACCCTAGAATCTGCAAAGTTCTTAGTAGAGTCACTGCTTATGTAAGAATAAGTGGAAGACAAGAAAAATATACTGTGATAGGCTTATAGGGCATTCACTTAAGCTCACTATCCGGCTAAAACCAACAACAACAACAACAAATACCCCCACTGTGGTTTTTTCAAATTCTCACCTCATCACTTCATCAAAGTCATACTCTATTACATAGAGTACTTCTAGATTCCCACAGAGAAGTCAAAATTGCAAATACTGAATCTTCCATTGTGAAAGTTACACTTTCCTACATAAAAATATGTTCTACTTAATAATGCCAAGTGAGAGCTTGAGGACATAAATTAGCATGTTGTTTACTTCAAGGAAAATATTCAGATCTTTTATACTTGAATATACCAGTTTCCATGAAAAAGGTTGATCTCAGTATTCTTATAATCAATTATATAAATAAAGAGATCTTTGTGTTTTGTATATTCATTGTCTTGAATGGCATCAAATGGTTCCATGTAAGCTTTATGGTCAGATTACAATTTCATCATCAAGGTAGAAACCCGCAATTTTATAGTCTCCTGGCTAGTGATTAGTGTCTGTGATTATATTACTTCAAATGAAAGCAACCATTTAGACAATGCTGATTTAACATATTTAGTAATTCAGATGATGTGGCTTACATTACCTTTATGAAAAAATGATGTTAATTCAATGGATTTAGATTCCATATGCAAATGAGATCATGCAGGTTGGTGTTTTTTCTTTCTGTGCCTGGCTTATGTCACTTAGCATGTCTGCCAGGTTCACCCATTTTGTTGCAAATAGCAGGACTTTTTTGTTGTTGTTGTTAAGGCTGAATGATATTCAGATCATGTGTTCGGGTGTGTGCGCACATATGCGCATCTCACAATTTCTTTATCCACTCATCCATTGAGGGACACTTAAGTTTCTATATCTTGCAATGAACGTGGGAATGCAAGTATTTCTTTTAGGTACTGATTTCATTTTGGGGGGTATATACCCAGAAGTGGGATTGCTTGAAATACGTAGAAGCAGAGAGTAGAATGGTGGTTACCAGGGGCAGGGAGGTGGGGGAAATGGGAAAATGATGGTTGAGAGTACAAAGTTGCAGTTATGCAGGATGAATAAGTCTAGATGTCTAAAGCATGGTGACTAAAGTTAATAATATTGTATTAAATACTGGAAATTTGTTGAAAGAGTAAATTTCATCATACCCACACAAAATGGTAACTGTGAGGAGATATGTTAATTTCCTTGGCTGTAGTAATCATTTCACTTTGTATATGTATATCAAATTATTATGTTGTATACCTCAAATATATACAGTATTTATTTTAAAAAATATTTAAAAACCAGAATGATAGTTTGCAGACTATAATGAATTCAGTTCTCCTGCAGCAATTTATTCATTTAAAATGATCATCACCGTATGATGTGGATAAAATAAAGAATTATCTTAGAAAAAAGAATCCAGTGGATTTAGGGAAACTTTTTAAGCACACTAGAAGGATTCATTTATATGCCATCATTTGAAATGCTAATTATAACCTCTTCTTAGATGCTTCTATCTGCATCTTAAAGTTCTTTTCCAATC
Source organism: Callorhinus ursinus (assembly GCF_003265705.2). NCBI lineage: Eukaryota > Metazoa > Chordata > Mammalia > Carnivora > Otariidae > Callorhinus > Callorhinus ursinus. The sequence continues at coordinate 65,449,222 of NW_027397074.1, read as the reverse complement.
TGTCAATATTGATTTGTGCAAATCGGAGTTACTAAATTAATTAAAGAAATTAACTATTCTAAAATTCAGACTTCCTACCAATTCAGTTTTTCTTTCCTCTTTATTATTTCTATATAGTAAAAAGAACCTGACATATATGTTCCTAATATTAATACATGCTATTTTTTACTTTTTTTTTTATTACCGTTCTTAAAGTCTTTAAACTCATTATTATGTTCTACAAACAATGACTGGAATGTTAGGTTTTAATGCTTTTTAAAAATATTATCAGATTATAGAATCAGATGAATTACTAGCTACTTGAGACTAAAATCAGAAACTGGAAATAAAGTAGTTCATAATAAACTGTTATAATACTCTAATAATAGCGATTGATGTTAAATATATTAAATTATGTGCTTCATATTTGTATAGCTCCACAAATACAAAATTAAACATTTTGAATCACATTTTTATTGTAGTAAGATCACTTAACATGAAATTTGCCCCCTTACCAAATTTTCAAGTAGTACAATATTGTTAACTACACATACACCGTTCTCTAGAGAGAGCTTAATCATCTTGCATCACTGAAACTTTATTCCTCATTCCTAGCAATTCCTCATTCCTAACAATTCCTCATATAATTCGTGATTTCACTGACATGAGGTATTTAAGATAGTGAAACACACACAGAAGCAGAGAGGAGAATGGTGGTTGCCAGGGGCTGGAGGGGTGTGCAGGGAACTGAAGAGCTGAATCACATGTTTTTAGAGTACAGGTTGAATCCATGGGTAACACAATAATGTAGTCAATTAGCGTCTTTAACAAATAAGAAGTTGTTGAGAAAATAATAGACTGGTGATTTCTTTCCAGCTAGCATCAAAATCAGAAGAGTAGGGAAATGTTAATGACAAATATTGTGCATTAGAAGTATATTTGAAACAAAAAATAATCAATTTCATTGAGAAAACAAAAATCCAAGTTTACTTTCCAACATAAAAAATGTATTAAAAATAACTTCTTGAAAAAAATAGGATACATCCAAATTATTACATATTGACTATGTATTATTCCATGAGGTCAATATTTATTACAAATTATTTAAGTAAATCCTACAAATGCTATGACACAGAGTGATGCCTCAGACTCAGTAAGAAAACTGGATATGAAAGAGGCAAATATATAAACATAAGTTGAATAGATTTGAATATGTTAATAGTTTTAACATATTTTGTAAATTATGTATATAAAAAAATCTAATTTTTTCAGTTCACGATTAGATTTCAAATCAATTTGAGTTAGCTTCTAATAAAGTAGCCTTATAAGATGATCAATAAAGTTAAGGCAATTATTTTTATTTTCCCACATGAAAAATAAAAATGAGACTTTTTACTGATATGCGTTAATAGGATGGGCTAAGTTATGTTGCAGTTACAAAAAAAATAAAGCCTAACAGTGTTAGCAGATTAAACCACAAAGGTTTATTTCCTGTTCATTTGTGTACCTGTGTCCACTAGAAGTGAGTTGGGGCTCTGATCCAAGCTACCCTCAATTCCTGGACACAGACTGACAGAGCAGCCATTAATTAGAAAATCATTTCCATTTTGGGAGGAGAAAACATAATGAATAGTCTAGACTCTTAAATCTTGCAATTGGAAATGAGTTCTGTCATTGGCACTCATATTCCTCTGGTCAAATCAAGCAATACGGCCATTGTCAACTTCAAAGTAGAGAGGACATGCAATCCTATCAATGTGCCAACGAAAAGAAGCTGAAGTGTTTGTTAGACAACATCAAAGACTACAAGTCTGTCCTCTGGTGACCTCTTTGGGTGACCAAATGTATAATTTTGCCCCTTTCCACATTGCAGAACACAATGACAAAACAAAAGTCCTACCTACTCTCTGCCTCTAGCTCAAAGTCTAAGATCTGGGCATGATGACTGGTTGTTTCTGCATTCAATTTGGACATCATTCCTCTGATCCAGAAACTTATAAACTATAATAAAAATTATGTTCCCAATACACCTAATATGTCATGAGGAAGCATCAAAAGGAAACTCATGATAAGTATTCCATATGATAGGATAATGGGAGAAGCAACAGTCACTTATTCACAGAAAATCTGAAATCCTTCCTGCATATATTGCAAGGTCTCCAATACTGGGTTATGAAATGTATCATAATTAGGCCCTGACTGTCCTCCACTGAACTCCTTCCCAGTGTATTATGGCCCGGCTCTGCCCTCTGGGTGGTTCTTCCTTTTTGATTTGTCAGATAGGAACAGTGAATTTAGGAATGAGAATCTAGGCACTCCACAGGCCAACAACCCCAATTAGAGTTCTTTTCTAGACAGACTTGTTACATTTGATCACTTTTTATCCATTTGCCTCTCTTTCTCCCTTCATTTAACTTCGGGTCAATTGGGCCTAGTAAATTTTGGTGAGTAAGGCAGGTGGAATAATGATCCTTCCATGGACGTTCATGTTTTAACTCCTAGAATTTGTGCATGTAACGTTACATGACAAAAGGGACGTTGCAAATGTGATTAAGTTAAGGACTTTGAGCTGGGAGGATTACTCTGCAATATGGAGGCAGGCCCAAGGTAACCATGGTAAGTGAAAGGGTCCTTATAAGTGAAAGAGGGTGGGCAGGAGAAGGTGAGTCACAAAAGGAGATGTGGTAATAGGAAAGAAGCCAGAGTCATATGAAAAGACTCAAATGACCATTGCTGGTTTTGGAGACGGAAGGGGGCCAGAGAAAATGTGGGCTGACTCTAAATGTAAGAAACAGCAAAACAGATTCTACCCTTGAACCTTGAGAAAGGGATGCAGTCCTGCAGACAACTTGCTTGCAGACAACCCAGCAAACCCCACTAAAAACATCTGACTGGTAGAACTACATGGTAATAACTTTGTTGGAAGACAAGGTATCTGTTGTTTTTAGATTGATTTATTTATTTTAGAGAATGTGAGCACAGAGTGGGAGGGGCTGAGGGAGAGAGAATCTCAAGCAGACTCCACACTGAGTGCAGAGCCTGAGGCGGGACTCAATCCCAGGACTCTAGGATCACGACCTGAGCTGAAACCAAGAATCAGACGTTTAACTGTTTAACCTACTGAGCCACTCAGGCGCCCCCGTGTCTGTTGTTTTAACTAAGTGGTAATTTGTAACAGTAGCAATAGAAAATGAATAACAGTTTTGATACCAGAATAGAGGTGCTGCTAAAATAGCTAAATGTATGAACGTGGCTTTGGAATTGGACAATGGGGCCAAGGCTGGAAGAATTTTGAGGAGTATAATAGGACAGACTTAGAGTGCCTCGAACAGAATGGTTGCAGAAATGTCTATTTACTGATTCTACTTCTGAGGACTCAAAAGGAAGTGAAAACATGGCAAAGAAAATATGTATCTCTTTAGACAATACTTAAATCTCCATGATAAGACTCTTGGTAGAAATGCAAATGTTAAAAGGCGCTGCTGAGAAAAGCTCATATGGCAATGGGAAGATATTGTTGGAAACTGACAGAAAGGAGATCCAAGGTAATCACAGGGCTCCTTATATCCCTGAAGAGGGAAGTGAGAGAGGCATAGTCAGAGAAGATGTGAGGATAGAAGTAGAGGTCAGAGCCATGTGAACTGAGAAAGTATCCACTGGCTATCGTTGGTTTGGAGATAGAAGGGGACTATAAGCCACGGAACTTGGAAAACCTCTACAAGCTGGAAAAGGCAATATATAGATTCTCACATAGAACCTCCACAAGGAACACAGTCTTGCTAGTAAGGTTTTAATGCGATAAGATCCGTTTTGGACTTTGAACTACCAGAACTATGAAATAATAAAATGTGTGTTGTTTTAAACCACTAAGTTTGTGGAAATTTGTTATAGCAGCATTAGAAAACTAATACAGTGGGAAACTATACCTTTGGTCTTTTTTGCCTGAGCCGTTTTGTTCAATTGAATGGATCGAGTGGTAATCACTTTAATCCATTAAAAGTTTTAAACTACCAGTATTGTGCTTATAACATTAATTGGATCTGTGTAGTAAGTCTGAGTTTCAAATGGCCATTAATGTTCAAATTGTTTTCTCTATTTTTTTATTTTGAAATACTCCATCTTCAGTTATTTTCATATTGAAATAGTCAGTATTCAATAACATTCTCAATGTTGCTTTAATGTGTTTTAAAATATGTTTGTTACTTTTATTTTACTTTATTTACTTTGTAGCTGAGAAGTGGGTGCCTGTTCCAACCCTACAAGACCCCACTTTTGTGGGTTCTCTCTTCCCTTATGTTACTACTGCAAACTGGTCAATTATTTTTTCCTCTCTTTCTTGTACTACATGGTCAGATGTAGTCGACAGCAACCAACCCATGCACCTAACACTGTGTTCCAACCTCTTTGGGAGGGCTACCAGCTCATTAGGAGTTGACCCTGGGCTCCAGTGATCTCAGCAACAACTTTACAACAATTACATAGATTCCAGGTTTTCCAACATCCAACATCTGCCAGTCAGACTTTAAACAAATGCTACATATTTAAGTATTTTCTTCTTATGGCAGCATTCATTTTTGTATCGGGATACCCAGGTTAAGATGCAGAACAAACTACTTCAAACTACTTAATGGCTTAAAACAATGAAGGTTAATTCTTCATTCTTATACATGTCCTCTGTAGGCAAGCTGGAAACGCTGCTCTTAGTCATTCTCATTCTGGGACCAAGGCTGGCAAAGAAGCCATTTCCTGCAATATTGCTGGTCACTGGCAGAGAGAAGATAAAGTATAGTGGATCACATGCTGGCCCAGCCCAGAAATGCTATAGTCCATAAACGATACAAGTCAGAGCTCACAGGTCATTGTCCAGAGAGGTGCCCATCCCTGTTCTCAACTGTAAGGGGGAAGGGAAGGAAAACCAGGGAGAACTGGTTGAACAACAGTTATGGCTACCATGTACGTTATTTGAATCAAAGTTGTGATATAGGTATGTTGACTTTTCTAGTTGAAAATGAAAAAGAAGACCTTCTAAGAGAAACTTTGGGTATAATTTATACCTGCACACAACCGATATTATAGGTATTCCAATGTGTGCTGTTCTAAAAATACAGTGCACAGCAAGTTTCCTTGTACTGAAAGATACACGATTTTAGCAATAAACTCATTATTCTATCCACGCAAGTTCCTTTTACATTACAGCTGGTCCCATAAACGAAGAATTTTAGAGGAAGTCATCAAAACATCATTTTTATGCATTACAATATTTGTATATAATGGCATTGTTTATTACACAATATTAATGCCTTAAAAATGAGAATGTAAACTACAGTTTTACCTCATTTGATTATATCTGTAGGAAAAGGTTCTGGACTATAAGGACATCATTCGTTTTTTGTTTTTTTTTAAGATTTTATTTATTTGACACAGAGAGAGATCACAAGTAGGCAGACAGGCAGGCAGAGGGAGAGGGAGAAGCAGGCTCCCCACTAAGCCAGGAGCCCGATGCGGGGCTCGATCCCAGGACACTGTGATCATGACCTGAGCCAAAGGCAGATGCTCAACTGACTGAGCCACCCAGGCGTCCCAGGACATCATTCTTCTATAAAAATTAGTTGCATAATAACAGCTTTGTACGTGAAAGCAAAGGAAATGACATTCCTTTTCAGGAAAGGGAAAAGGAGACAAGGGTTCATTTGGGACATGGGTATTTTGTAAAGCTTCTATTTTAGGGCCAGTACTGTAGTGTCCCAAGGTCTTGTCTGAGCCATGTGGCATGACCTTTATATCAAGGGATAGAGATGGAATGTTCCATTTTATTTTTTTTATTTTTTATTTTATTTTTTTTAAGATTTTACTTATTTGAGAGAGAGAGAATGAGAGATAGAGAGCACGAGAGGGAAGAGGGTCAGAGGGAGAAGCAGACTCCCTGCTGAGCAGGGAGCCCGATGCAGGACTCGATCCTGGGACTCCAGGATTATGACCTGAGCCGAAGGCAGTCGCTTAACCAACTGAGCCACCCAGGCGCCCCGGAATGTTCCATTTTAGATATTCTCTTTCTCTCTCTCTCTCTCTCTCTCTCTCTATATATATATATATATATATATATGTATTTTATATATATTACATATATTTTTATAATATATATTATATATATATAATATTTTATAGAGAGAGAGTGTGTGCAGGTTGGGGCGGTGAGGGGCAGAGGGACGGGGAGGGAGAGAGAGCAAGAATCTTAATCCATGCCCAGCACGGAGCCTGATGCTGGGCTCAATCTCACAATCCTGAGATCATGACCTAAGCCAAAATCAAGAGTTGTTTGCTTAACCGACTGAGTCACCCAGGCACCCCTAGATAGTGTCTATATTGATGTACTATCGGAAGTACCTGAAGAAGCTTTACAGCATAAGCCTATCAGTGGCATTATTTTCAGATTTCATTGGGGTTTAACTACTGAACTACATAATATACGTAACATTGGCCACTAGAAAATGATAAGGAAGATAACTGAATCACAGAAATGATGAAGAGTCAGTATTCATTGCTTGATACTCTGCATTAAATTGTCAATTTTATAGTATCTTTCAAACTGTTTTGTAGGAGTTCTTGTAAGGAGAACTTACTGTTTTGTAAACAACAAGCTGTCCGAATCAACAAGGAACCAAATTCCATGAGCAGTAACAAACCAGAGATCACCACAGAGCACAAGACTTATTAAAAATCCATGATTCTATAAAGCTTGTAGAGACAGAGAGGGTAATAAATGAACTAATGACAAGAACTGCAGTGAGCTATTACTCCTGTAACGATGACTTAGGGACCCTCTAATAAATGCTTAATTTGTTTCTTGGCAGGATAACCCCCTTGGAAAGCCTAAGGTAGTATGGTCAAAGCAATATGAACAAAAATTGCTTTTTAATAGCTACATAATGAAGCTTGCATGACTTTAAAATATGGAAATAAACTTTACTATTTCACATTGGTATTTTCCTATTCTGAATTCCAAAACTACAATAACAGTACTACTTCAATATCCTTGTCATCTGTGTTTAAAAAAAAATTCTTTTAACTCTTTACCCTTATTGAAATGTGTGAAGAACTTTAAGATACACCATTTAATAGGGCTAATATGCCTAAGCATAATAGCAAATTTTACTCAATCAATAATTTATAAACACTTAATATTTTTAGATGTCTAAATTATATTTATCGTGTTTGACCATTCTTTTTCTGATTAGGATATATCTTCAAAGAATCTGGATGCTTATGGAAATGTAACTCTTCTTTAATACTTCATAAGGAAAACTATAAAAAGTGCTTTATACTCTTGTATATTTTTGGCCATTTGTCCTCTGATTTTATTTACATTCATTGCTTTCATTTGTTAATACTTTTGGAAAATTCAAACATCCAAGTGAGTTTGAAGTAAGCTATTATTAGGGCCTGATGTGTATGTTAGAAGGGTCAGTATTTCACATGATTATTTTTTAATGACAATCTTAACTCTTCTCCCACGGTCCATGGATAAGAGCACAAGTGTCCTGCAAGAGGCTACTTTTGTCAGAGAATCTCAGTGAATAGGCTTCATATCCACTCCTGATCAATGTCACTGAAGGTCATTGTAAATCTTTCACAGCTGTATCTAAGTCAGCTTTTTAATTTTTATCTTCTGCCTTCAACTTTGATTTCATTCTGTCACTTTTGAAAGTCCTCTTTGGTCCAAAAGCCCACAGTTGCCTGTCTGCCATTAGTTTCTCTTTACTTCAAGTTCTATGGATACCAGTCCATTCACCTCATACTAACTCTGGCTTCTAGACTCAGCTTAACCCAGAGGTGCTATTGTTCTTCAGAATGGTGTTCAGGCAAGGAGGTAACAAAAATCAGGGTGATTTAGCCAGTGCCTGCTATGATTAAAATGGTGAAACAAAAAAGAAATAATTGTCAACATGATAACTTCAGAATCCCATGCAGGAAACAGGATGACCAATATGGGAACTCAATAACCTAGACAATCATTTCTAGAGCACCAGAATCTAATATGGGAGCCAGCAAGATTGGGATAAACTTGGGAAAACTCAATTATTGCTGTGTCAGAGGAAGATCATAGGTGATGTAAAAGAAAGGGGAAAGGAGGAAAAATAATTATAAAATTATAATTAATTTGAAAATGGAAGGGTCATAAAACTCTTGACTAGGAATTATGAATTTACTTTAAACTGAATCAACAGCACAACACATTCTCAAAGGAACCATACAAAGACCAAATTGGAATTCATCTTTGGTTGAAAGCCCAATACAGTCTTAGGCCCATAACCATTCAAATATATTTAATTAATGTATCAAAAATCTTACTGTTATTTTCATTTAATTAATAGGATTCCTAGTTAAATAAGAAAATTTTGTATTGAGAAAATAAAGTGCAAACTGGAATGTTCCTTAATATCCTCCAGAAAACAAAACATTTGACATCAGTAGCAATCCAAATTAATTAATCTCTTCCTTATAGGGGTGGGTCCTATATTTGGAACAGTGTTGTTTTTCTGTAAGTATAGCTCAATCATTTATATTCAGTCATTGATCTGCCAATATATACATTATTACTTTGATACATTTATATATCTTATCGGTATTTCTTTGTCCAAGGGAACTTATCTAAGTGAAGGACAGAAAAAACAATTCTACTTTGCCTGAGAGTTTTTTCAATGGCACAAGAAACACTAAAAGGTTGAGGACAAGCAATAAGAGAAAACACAAGAATTTGTCTTCTTTCTGTGATTTAACTCTGCATCCAGCTTTAAAAAAAAGGAGGGGGGCAATGAAGATCACAGTGTAGATTATAGAGTAGAAAGATTTTCAACTCAATGATATTTATTTTCTACCTTCAACTACCATGGTACCAATAGTGATTTATGAGAAAGAAAGAATGTCAGTTGGAACTCTGGGCTGTCACTATTTTTGAGGCATTATATTTTGTGGCAATTTCTTTGCAACTATGCATTTCAAAAGCTTATGCTAAACGGGTATATACTGCAATCTCTTTGGAGTAAAAGGAAAGTGTGGTTATGTGTAATTAAAAAACTTTCTTTTCGGGGGCACCTGGGTGGCTCAGTCGGTTAAGCAGCTGCCTTCAGCTCAGGTCATGGTCCCAGGGTCCTGGGATCGAGTCCCACATCAGGCTCCCTGCTCAGCGGGGAGCCTGCCTCTCCCTCTGCCTGCCTTTCTGCCTACTAGTGCTTTCATCTCTCTGTCAAATAAATAAATAAAAAATCTTAAAAAAAAAACAAACTTTCTTTTCAAATAATTTCAGATTTACCCAAAAGTTACAAAGACAGTAAAGAGAGTTGCAGTAAATCCTTCACTTACCTATCCCTAATGTCAACATTTTATGTAACTATGGCACATATATTTTGAAATTAGTCCCATATACACAAGTAACTATATATTAAAAAGAAGCTTATAAATGTTGGCATACTCGGTGTAAATTCAGCAGCCTGCCTGGAGGCTTTAGAAATGAGTCTTCTAGACTATGGAACGGATTATATGACTGAAATTTCATTAACAAGAGAAAGCATTTGAGGACCCTTTAAGGCTTTCGGTAGTGTATAAAAAGTTATTTAGAAACTAGGAACCACTTCCGCATCTCATTTACCTAACTGATGAGAGATAAATGAGCTAAGCATTTAAAGTACAGCCTTGAGGTATTTTCTGCACATGAACCACAGTCTAACTCTCCTAAAAGACAAGAGAATCCATTAGCTTTCTGCTACACAGTGCCAGCAGCAGTCCCTAACCCTTCCTACCATAAATAGTTTCAGAAATAGTAATAGAACAATTATAAATCACACTTCTCATCACTGATTTAGTACATTTTTGTAAATCTAAACCAGAACCCTGTAAATGGCAATACTTTGTTATATGTAAACAGAATATTGTTATTTATTAAAAATGTCATTAAATCTCACTGTGGTTGCATGAAAATAATTCATACTGCCTCATGGGAGGTCTTTTTTATGAAGCAAGCTGAGAGATAAATATTCTGTAGATTGCTTCCAAAGCAGATGAAAATTTCATTTGCTGAGAAGGATGACTATCACCACCATTTGGGCCATGTTAAAATCAGACTTGAGGCTATGGCCAAGACTGGAATCTCCCTTGCTGATACAAAAGCTGGTGATAAAAGGTCTACCTTTAAAATGACATAGAATTAATATTAAATTAAAAATATGAGAATCCATTCCAATACTGTCCTGTAGAGCATTTTTATTAGGGGTATTGAGTAAATAGTTAGGAGTGAGACTGTTGGGTTATATGGAAAGTCTTTGTTTAACTTTGTAACAAACTACCAAACTGTCTTCCAAATGGCTGTACTATTTTTCATTTTCAGCGTTGATAGATGAGAATTCTTGTTGCTTCACATCCTCAACCAGCAATTCGTATTGTCAGTTAAAAAAAATAGGTATTCTAATAGTTGTACAGTAGTATCTCTTTTCATTTAATTGGCAACTCCTTATTGGCAGGTGATGTCAAGCATCTTTTCATATGCCAATTTGTTATCTGGTTATCTTCTTTGGTAAGCTGTCTCTAGGTCTTTTGTCCATTTGTTATTTTTTAGAAACTAAGGGTGTGACTGTAATACTGCAAACTCATGATAAAACTTGAATGAATGAGGAATTGCCTCTTATGCATGAGCAAAGATAGTAGTTTCTTGAGATGGAATCTACTCCTGGTGAAAGTGCAGTGAAGATCACTGAAATGACAACAAAGAATTTAGCATATTACATAAACGTCATTGATAAAGCAGTAGCAAGATTTGAGAGGATTGACTCCAATTCTGAAAAAGGTTCCACTGGGGGTAGAATGCTATCAAACACCATCTCATGCTACAGAGGAATTGTTTGTAAAGAGAAGAGTCCTTCGATGCAGCAAACTTCACTGTTGTTTTATTTTAAGAAATTGCCATGGCCACCCCAACCTTCAGCAGTCACCACCCTAATCAATCAGCAGCCGTCAACAATGAGGCAAGACCCTCCATCAGCAAAAAGATGATGACACACTGAAAGCTCAGATGATGGTTAGCATGGGTATGTACACTGTATTTTTTAGACAAAATGCTATCACATAGTCCATAGACTACAGTATAGTGTAAACATAACTTTCATAGGTACTGGCAAACTAAAAATTCATTTGACTCACTTTATTGTGATACTTGCTTTACTGTGGTGGTATGAAACTGAACCCACAATATTTCAAAGGTATGACTTGGTTTATCAGACACCTCTTATTCAGCTTTCCCTAATCTAAATCACTCCTGTGGTCACTGCTAGAGACATTTCTGTATTCAAACCATTATTAGAAAAGTGTCAGAGATAACTATGATGAATCTGAAAATTCACTGGCAAGTTGCTTAACATCTTATACTACTCAACATAGGGTATAATAAACTTTCCAACATAATTTAGTTAAAACTCAGGATAATTATTTTGATGAGCTCTGAGTAATGTATAGAATTGTTGAATCATTATATTGTACACCTGATACCGATATAACACTGTATGTTAATTGTACTTCAATAAAAATGAATAATGTTCCAAACAACAATAAAAACACTGCTAAAATAGAGTGCATATTTGGAAATAAAAATCATAATGCTATAAGCATTTACCGATGTATTTGCAGCACCTGTAAATCAATATAACTCAGAGCTCATCAAAATAAGTATACTCTTAACGCCCTGTATCTATTTCACCCATCCTCTCACCCAGCCTCTAGAAACTGTCTAGAAACTATCAGTTTGTTCTCTACAGTTAAATGTCTGTCTCTTTTGTTTTTAAACTTCACAAATGAGTAAAATCAAATGGTATTTGTCTTTCTCTGACTGACTTATTTAATTTAGCATTATATCCTCTAGGTCTATCCATGTTGTTGCAAATGTCCAGATCTCCTCCTTTTTTATGGCTGAGTAATATCCCATTGTGTAGGTATTTATATACACCTTACCTTCTTTATCCATTCAGCTATAGATGGACACTTGGGCTGCTTCCATAATTTGGCTACTATAAATAATGCTGCAATAAATATAGGGGTGCATATATCTTTTTGAATTCATGGGTTTTTTTGGAAAAATACCCAGTATTAGAATTATTGGATCATATGGAAATTCTATTGTTAGTTTTTGAAGAACCTCCATACTGTTTTCCACAGTGGCTGCACCAGTTTGCATTCTCACCAACAGTGTAAGAGGGTTCCCCTTTCTCTGCATCCTTGCCAACACCTGTTACTTCTTGTGTTTTTGATTTTAGCCATTTTGTCAGGTGACATCCCATTGTGGTTTTGATTTGCATTTCCCTTATGATAAGTGATGTTGAGCATTTTTTCATGTGTCTATTCACCAGCTGTATGTCCTCTTTGGAGAAATGCCTGTTCATGTTTTCTGGCCATTTTTAATTGGATTATTTATTTTCCAGGTGTTGATTTTTATAAGTTTGGATGAAATGTTCTGAAATATATCTGTTAGGTCCATCTGGTCTGATATGTCATTCAAAGCCATTGTTGCCTTGTTAATTTTCTGTTTGGCCCATTTAAAAACTTGTAGGGCAACAAGAATTCTTATCCATTGGTGGTGGGAATCCATAACAGGACAGCCACTTTGCAGGACAGTTTGATAATTTCTTTTTAAGCTAAACATAATCTTACCATATGATCTAGCAATCTCACAACTAGGTATCTACCCAAATAAGGTAAAAAATTACCTATATACAATAACCTGCACATAAATGTTTACAGCAGCTTTAATCACAACTGCCAAAAATTAGAAGCAACTAAGGTGTCTTTTAATAGGTGAATGTATAAACAAACTGGTACATCCATACAATGGAATATTACTCAGTGATAAAAATAAATGAACTATCAGGTCAAAACAAAAACCACATGAAGGAACTTTAAATTTGTATTACTAAGTGAAAGAAGTTAATTTGAAAGGGTTACATATTATATGATTCCAACTATGAAGATGGAAAAACATTAGTGATTGCCAGGGGTTGGTAGGCAGGGAGGGATGAATAGATGGAGCACAAGGAATTTTCAGGGCAGTGAAACTTTTCTGTATGATAGTGTAATGGTGGATACATGACATTATATAAAAGGGCTAATTCAGTGAGAGGGAGGTAAAACAAAACAAAACAAAAACCAAAGGGGAAAAAAACGTAATTGCCAAATATCTATGAGGAATCAATTTGACTCACCCTTATAATAAAAACTTGGACCTTTCAGTAGGGCCTTGATTTTTTTTTTATCAAAATACAATAAATATATTTTTATCAAATTACAATAAGTATATCTGGTTTTCCTGACAACAGAGTCAAACAACAAAAAAACATAATTATAGAACTACCATTTGTGTGGCATTTTTAGTTTATAAATATTATCTCGTTTGCTACACGTCATTAATACATATTTAAAGACAGGACGAAGTATTATTTTTGCTTTTCCAAAAAAAATTAATGATATATCTAATAGCACAATTCTGCTATATGACAGGAAAAAGAGGAAACTTTTAGTGCTAACTGCTCAAAGTGACACACGATTGGCCATTAAATGATAAAGAATTGGATTGAATTATTAAATTAGGTACTTGTAATTTCTTGACCACATTCACTGACATTAGCATTATTAAATTAAGTGATTCAGGGTCCTTGGCCATTGTTTAAGTGGAAAGTTTCTGTGTCTATCAAACACCATATAAAATAAATTATTTCTGCATCTAATATAAAAGTTGGCTTATTTGTATTGTAATGATATGGCAAACTAGTTGCCTACAGCTTGGTTTGATGCACATGTCCTTTTACTTCTGAATGTAGTGATGAATCCTCCTCCTCCATTTCTTCCCTTTAATCTTAGAGTCAGACCAGGTGGTCAATTGGTAAGGCATCGGTTTTGTAATCTTAAACAGAATTCAGAGGTCATAGTTAGTAACTGGGTAAATCCCTGATGATTCATACCTCTGTGCTAGAGAAGCGCTGAACTCAAGCATTGCTTTTTACAGCTCTGAATTTGATGTCAAGAGGAAGCTTCACTCAGTTGGCTGGCATCTTGGAGAATACTCTAATTTTCTGCAAGTGATTTTTTTTTCTTTTTTTATCTCCTGATACATTATTTAATAGCTGCTATGATAACCAAATTATTTTATAATCTTTAGATATATATTTTTCAAAGGCTAAGGTGTGCACTCCTCTTCTGGCAGGCACAGAAGTAGACTAGGTGGCCTCCTACTACCATCATGTAAGACTTTCCTTGCCTTGCAAATGGCAAGATCTCATTCCTTTTGATAGCTGCATAATATTCCATTGTGTATATATGTGCAACGACGTGGATGGAACTGGAGGGTGTTATGCTGAGTGAAATAAGTCAATCAGAGAAAGACATGTATCATATGACCTCACTGATATGAGGAATTCTTAATCTCAGGAAACAAACTGAGTGTTGCTGAGTGGTGGGGGGTGGGAGGGATGGGGTGGCTGGGTGATAGACATTGGGGAGGGTATGTGCTATGGTGAGCGCTGTGAATTGTGCAAGACTGTTGAATCACAGATCTGTACTTCTGAAACAAATAATGCAAGATACGTTAAGAAAAAAGAAAAAGAAGAAGGTAGCAGGAGGGGAAGAATGAAGGGGAGTAAGTCAGAGGGGGAGACGAACCATGAGAGACGATGGACTCTGAAAAACAAACTGAGGGTTCTAGAGGGGAGGGGGGTGGGGGATGGGTTAGCCTGGTGATGGGTATTAAGGAGGGCACGTTCTGCGTGGAGCACTGGGTGTTATGCACAAACAATGAATCATGGAACACTACATCGAGAACTAATGATGTAATGTATGGTGATTAACATAACAATAAAAAATTTAAAAAAAAAAGACTTTCCTTGCCTTTCCTAGATTCTAAACACCCAACCACATACTACAAACCCATGAAGTTTTTAAACCGGAGACAATGTCAGAATAAAAGTATCCCTCCTCCTCCCTTTTTCCTCATGTGTTTGGATGCAGCAATACATTTTTCTGGCAGGAATTCCCCTCTCTTGATTCTTTCTGGCCATAAAAATGAGAACATTTCCTTGCAATGGTAATCAGATTCCAGAAAAATACCCAATGGGATGTTGCTGTCCAAAGCAAGGAGGATCCTGGCCTACGCCACAGCCTGAGGGCATTTAGGAACAAACTTCTTATAACTTAATTGGTGGCCCATGAAATTTAGTAAGATTACTGAAATTATGTAATTTTGAATGTAAAATGACACAATGCAGCTGAAGGTCAAGTTCTAACCCTGGAGTTCTTTACTTAAAAGAATCAAAAGAAAAAAATAGTGTTTTGATTTCATAACAATTTTTCCAAGATAAATGACTCAGAATTGAATTTTTGCATTTTATTCTTCAGCCTTAAGATTTGGTTGTTTTTTGTTGAAATTATTGGATAGATATCCTATCCTGAGGATGTTTGTGAGTACACAAGTGAAAAATACTATCCTCCAAGGCACCTGTTGTATTCAGTTAGTATGTCTTTTCTCTCCTTTTTTGCCTAGCTCTAAATGTTTAAACTTTCTGTTGCCAAGGTTACTTTTTCTTGGCTTTTGCTGCTACTTGATTCCCTTTTTCACAAGTATTTTTATAGCTTCTCATACTTTCTACCCATGTATTATCTCTTTTCTGTCAGTGCTCATTTTCTGTTCTTTCAGTAGATGTACCTAGTTAGTGATCTTTCCAGGATTGGTTTCTAAAATCAATTTATTTACGTGAGTTATCATTTTTAATCCCTCCTACACACATTGAGGTGTTTGAGGATGCTGCTGTAGACAATTTATCTATCTGTCTGAAAGTAGTTTAAAACTCTACACTAAGTGAAAGTATTTTGGTTGAGACTAGCCAGAGCTAGCTTTAGTCTGAGCAAGCTATCACTGTAAGGTTTTCAGGAGCTAAAGAAATGAGTCTTTGCCCCCAAATATTTCTTACATCAATATAATATGTTTTATATTTTTATATTTATTTATATAAAATGTTACATTTAAAACGGGTTTGTATAAAACAAGAAAAATCCCCTGGAATATCATCAAGTCTTCATTTTCTTTGCAGGGGAATTTTGTCTCATAGTTTGATCTATGAGATTCACCACCTGGAGGGTTCATTTCTTTCCAGCTCCTGAGACAACCTAAAGGAAGGAGTAGGAATTACTGCAAACTTAACCATGTAAACCATCCTCAAAATACAGCACAGAGGTTAAAACATAAGCTCTGGGGAGTGGGTGCATGGGGTTCAAATCTCAGAATTGCACTTACTAACTGTAAGACTATGAGCGAGCTATTCAGCCTCTCTGGATCTGTTTCCTTCTCTGAAAATATCGACGGAATTAGCATGCATGCTTCATAGAGTTTTCTGGAGAACTGAATGAATTGGTAAGTCTAAAGTTCTTAGATTAATGCCTAATACAAAATAAACACTAATTTAAGATTAGTTATTGCCTGCTCACATGGTCAGTACTAGTAAGCCACCTCATTGCTCTTTCATGTTTTTATGGTCTCAACACAAGTCTACCATGTGGTAAATGTCTTGAGTTCGTTCTCTCTAATTCACTCACTATAATTCCATCACTTTGTCCCTGTTTTAGGTTGCTCTATAAAATGAGAATGTTACTTTGTGTGTGCTTTATAAATTATTCTATTAGTCTCTCTAGTACCCCAGACACTCAGAAAAGCTGTGGCTCCTGAGGACTAGTCACTTGGATGATTCCTGGTGGTTTTCCTAATTAAAAAAAAAACAAAAAAAAACTGCTTTCTTTCAGATATCCTGGTACTAGTTTATTGTATGTCCAGTCAGTTTGAAGCCTGGTAAATTTTTATAACCAGTTCTCTGCTTTGGCTTTGGATTATTTTGTCAACTTCTTAATGTTTTTCTTTCCCTGCTTATTCTGAGCATCCTAATTCCTAAATCATAATGCAAGGGATATAGTGATAATCCTTGACTACCACATGCATTTATATTGAGGTATTTAAAAAGTTATGATGATTTAAGCAGCAAATAACAGAAAACTCAAGTCAAATTTCTTAACTAAATCAGAGTATATTCCCTTATATACAAGAGATATCAGAGCATTTCCAGGTTTGGCTAATTCATTTCATCAACAGTACGAGAGACCCGGTTTCCTTCTTTTTATTCTGTCACCCCCAGTGTGCTTTTTATAGATTAGCACCATTTCTAGAGAAGATATCTACTGCAAGAAAATACATTTTTTATTATAGGTTTACTTCCTTCCCAGAGCTTCCCAGAAGATATTGCCTCATATTGTATTGGCCATAATTAAGTCACATCTAAACAATGCTTATTCTTAAACCAAGTCAGAGAATGGGAAAACTTCAATTAACTTTGACAAAACAGGATTTACGCTGAATGTGGAGTAGAGGGCTGGAGAAACAAACAAAACCTGCTGTTTAAAACAATTTTTTAACTTCTTATATGTATTGTGAGTCAGGAATTTTGGGTCAGTTAGACACTTTCAGCTCAGAATCTATCATGTGATTACAGTCAGACAGGGATTAGCCCTGGAACAACAAATGATGAAATTCACTGGAAGCATTTCTCTCTCTCCCTCTCCCTCCCTCCCTCCCTCCCTCCCTCCCTCTATGGATTTCAGGGCCCTTCCCCGTGGTTTCTCTACATGGGCCACTTTGGGCTTCCTCTAGGCAACCAGACTGCTCCCAATGAAGCCTAGGGCCCCAAAGGTGAGTGTTTCAGTCAACAAGATGGATGCTGCACCCTCTTAAGGCCCACCTCCAAATTAATAGAGTATAATTTTTGCCACACTCTCCTGGATACACATGAGTCACAAGTCTGCTCAGAATTAGGGGAGGGGACTTAACCTCCACATCTTGATAGGAAAGTTGCAAGATTCTAGAAAACACACGAGATGAGAGATCCCATGTATCCATCTTTGGAAAGTACCATCTGCCACAGACAAAATAGAAAAAGAACTGCCTGTTGGGTAATTTGCCACAGAAATTGTTCTCCTGTGTGAATGAAAGGTAGGGTAGATGCGTTTGGGGCAAAATTCAGGATCAGGAAATGTCAAGGTAAGCCATTCATAGAAAGGGTCCCTGGGCAGGTCATAGTCCCTGGGTTGAAAGATATTATGCATATTTACTAGGGGAGAGAGGAAAGAAGAGGGGAAATGACAAAGAAGGAGGTTTCAGAAATGGAAATGGAAGCTATAAAGATGTCAAGTAACTATTTTTTTTCTGTAGCATTGCCAGTGGTTAGTCCTTTCTGAACCATTTTTAGTGCTTGTCAAATGTTTATGACCATGCCTCTGGAGTGCCACAGATTCAACTAGCCTCTTACTCTCTCTGTGCTCAAGAGCTTTGTCCATTAGAGTTTCTTGCCAGCGTTTATAGCAATGGAACACTGCCTGAAACCATGTTGTTGTGTGCCTTTAGAGAGTTTCTTCTTGGTGTTCCGATAGTGGTGCTCCTCAGCTCTGCATGCCACTTTAAAAAGTTAGCATAGTTAAAAATGAGACGTGGCTTGGTAGGCGAATGAAAGGAATTTGTGGTTATATTGTAAAGGACTTATATGTCATCCTTTTCTGGCCAAAATTGAAAACAAGTGTTAAAGGAGGGAATGCCAGGCACATATCTGTGAAAAGGATAAACCAGAGATTAAGAATTATCACAAGAAGGCTCAGCTCAGTGACTTGAAATAATTGAGAGAATTGGGAAAGGAAATCTGAACGGATAGTGTTATCAAGAAGGGGAGGAATTTTATAATTAACATAGGCATATTCAGTGGGTGCTTTGTAGCCAGATGATATAGGGTTTCAGTAAAGCATATCAAGAATACGTGAGTTTTCTGGGGCGCCTGGGTGGCTCAGTTGTTAAGCGTCTGCCTTCAGCTCAGGTCATGATCCCAGGGTCCTGGGATCAAGCCCGGCATCGGGGGTCCTGCTCAGCGGGAAGCCTGCTTCCTCTCCCACTCCCCTTGCTTGTGTTCCCTCTCTCGCTGTATCTCTCTCTGTCAAATAAGTAAAATCTTAAAAAAAAAAAAGAATACGTGAGTTTTCAACTTTAGACACTTCCATTAATAGAAACACCATTGCTTTCTTTAAAGAAATAGGGAACATGAGAGGCTTTATAGAGGAATCTTATATGGCCTTTTAAATTTTGCTTAGTTGGGAATGTCCATTGGTATTAATAAAAATCTGTAAAAGTTGATAATATCAAACACAAAAGCAACTCTAGAGGGTTAAGGGTCAAATATGGAATCATGACACTTACCAACAGTTGGGGACAGAGCAAGAAAAAATCCGGAAGGGGAATAATTACAGTAAGCTGAAGGGAAAATATAGAAATAATGTATTATAGTGAAGAGAGCAACGCATGAACAATATTATTATGCTCTAGAGTAGTCAAGTTAAATAGAAGACAGCTCTGGATTTGATTATTACAAGTGCCTTTTCTATCTTATTAAAGTAAGTCAGATCAAAGTGAGTTTACTAGCAAATTAGACAGGAAAGAGCTAGTAGTCTTTGTAGAGTCTTTAACAAATTTTGTTTGTAAAAGGGAGAAAATGAGAGCACTAGCTCCTAAGGGAAGCAGCATTGATGGGTGTATATTTTGAGGACATATTTATAAATTGAAGGAAAGAATGATCGTGTTAGAGCAGGTGGAAAAGGTGAACTTGAACTGAAGAAGGGTCAGTTCCTTCTCAGAAGAGGGACAGGGAGTGACAAAGATTGTTGGTGGAAAAGGCAGATGGACTGTAATTTGTTGGGTAAGTATGATTGACATGGAAGTGTTTAAGCAATTTGAAGGGAATGTAGCATATCCACTGGATGATATATAATTCAAACAAAAACTAAGCCTCACACGACCAGTCAAAGCATAGAATTGCGTTTAAAAAAACCGAACCTAGCAACTGAAAGTAATGAAAATAAATCACTATTTACTGGCAACTCTCAAATAATGTCAAAGGGTAAAAAAAAAATTCTCAGTGCCCTGAAAATCTTTAAAGTATGTTCTATTTCTGTCATTATCAGTATCCTTCCCTAGAGTTACAACTGATTACCTCAAAATCTCCCTCCCCCACTATAACTCTGAACCCCTACTTCTTTTTATTTAAGCCACTATTCTTTCTATTCTCTTGAGGAGACAATACCCTTTCCAATGATGCTCAATTTATCTTTCTTTCCACTTGTTGTTCTAAATTCATGGTGCTCTGTTTTGATGCACCTCTATTTGTTATCTTAAAACTGCATCACAGAAACCTAAAGAAATATCTAATGCAAAGGGGACACTCACCAGATATGGGTGGGGATAGAGAAGCTCAAGGAAAAAAAGAACAAAAACCTCTTCTTGAACTTACAGGAAGGAAGAAGACTGAAAATATTCAAATGTACATGTTTTTTACCTTGTTATAGATGGGAAAGGAAGCCAACATTGCAAATAATCTGTTCATGATTTTCTGCTAGAGTTGCTAAAATATTGATGATTCTTCCAGGGTAATTCAATGATGATATTGTTCATAATTTGAGTGTATATGTTCCCAGAATCAATTACTAAAGTATTATATCTTATTAAATTCTGATATATCACCTCATAAGTCTTACCACTTAAAATAAATACATGTGGATGGTGGAATTCTTAACCTTATGATGGTGGTTATAAAGTTCTGTTATTCCCCATTGTAGTAGTAGCCTCTTAAGTGTATGATATGTGCCAGACTCTCTAAGCATTTACTCTTCCCAGCAACCCTAGATAGTATGTAAAACAACTTTTATTACTTTTTACAAATAAGAATATAAAAGCATAAAAATAAGTTAGAAGAAACAAAGACTGAGTAAAATTGTTGTAAATTGAAGATGCAGGAGTATGGTAGGCAGAATAATCCTTCCCAAAGATGCCCATGCCTCCATTCCCAGAACCTATGCATATGTCACCATTCATGTTAAAAGGGACTATGCACATGTGTTTAAGTTTAGAGATGGGGAAATTATCTTGGATTTTCCAGATGAGCTCAGTGTAATTACAAAAAGTCCTTATAAGAGAGAGACAGGAGAGTCAGAGTCACAGAAGGAGACATGATTATTGAAGTAGAAGTCAGAGCAGTAGGACCATAAGCCAAGAAATGTGGGCCATTCCTGGAAGCTAGAAAGGGCAAGGAATGGATTCTCCACTGGAGTCTCTAGAAGGAATGCAGCTTGGCTGATGACACTTTGATTCTAGCCCAGAAGAAATTTTTCACATATCTGACGTTTAGAGCTGTAAAATAATAAATTTATGTTGTTTTATGCCACTGAGTTCTTAGTAATTTGCTATAGCAGCAACAAGAAACTAACACAAGTAACAACAGGAATAGTGACAAGAGTGAAGTCTTTGAGTAGCTGTGAGGGAATGGGCACCACACAAAGAGAGGACTAGATTTTTTGTGTCTTTGTTTTTTGGGGGAAAGATTTTTCTTATCTTTGGTCCCCATTAATTATGAATATATATATATATTTATATTAGGAGCTAAAAAAATATTTGATGGATTACAAAAGGCTTAAGAATGTTCCCCCAAATAATAGACCATCTCTCTCTATCCTGTGAAAAAATGATGTCAATTTCTAAGATGTGACACTGACTTATATACTCACATTAATTTATTCACTCTATCTCTTTTTAAAACCCTGCTTCTACCAACATGGTCTTCAAAAAGACTAAAGGAATATTTGTGAAAATGGGGTAGAGGGAGATGTAAATAAGTAAGAAAAAGGCAAGAAGGGCACCATCCATGTGTCAGAGAGATCAAGTAAATTCTGAACCTTTCAGTCCTGAAAATAGCAGTTGGAGGGGCAGACCAGCCAATCTGCAATTGGTCTTATGTGTAGGAAGACTGTCTCTGGTCAGCGTATAGAATGGTCACCAGGAGAAAGCACTTCTATCTTGTATTTCTGGAACAAAGTAAGTTAGGTTTGCAGATAGAGATCCTGCTGGTGCTTCCTGACTATGCAAAGACCATCCAGGGAAAGAATTTACAGGTGACCCCGCTCTGCATGAGGAAAGACAGTATTTTACGGCCCCCTTTAACACACGTAGGCTTTCTTGTCTTCTCCCTCTAGGTATGAAAAAGTATTCATTATATGTTTGTATAGGCACACAAGTTATCATTTTTCTTTCTCTTTCCATATTTCTCCATGAGCAGTTTGGATGACTTTTTGTGAAATACAAAACTCATCGTAATATTTCTGTGTTGAAAGCACTTAAAAGGCTTCTTATTGCCCTAAATATAAACCATTTAACGAGGAGCCCTCCTAATCTGGCTTATGTCTACATCCCCACCATCAAAAGTCCTGTAACACATTGTGCTAACCTGGAACAACTTTTTTTCCCTCCTAAAGTTCAATGTTCTCTTCCCTTAGGGCCTTTGTGCATATAGTAGTTCTGTTTGGGAGTCCCTGCCTTTCCCACCTTTCAGGTCTCCTGCCTCATAAATTTAGTGTGGCTGATTTGGATATATTTTAGGTCTCAGCTGAGAAGTCACTTCCTCCTGATGTCTTCCCCGACCCACCA
The DNA here is from genome assembly GCF_003265705.2 of Callorhinus ursinus. Classification (NCBI taxonomy): domain Eukaryota; kingdom Metazoa; phylum Chordata; class Mammalia; order Carnivora; family Otariidae; genus Callorhinus; species Callorhinus ursinus. The sequence goes on along the minus strand of NW_027397074.1, from coordinate 65,426,664 downwards.
CAAAGGAAAAGTGGTTGCATCTCCTGTATGTCCCACAGCACTCCACACTATCCCATCATTGTGCTCAATTCCACAGTTTAGAAGTGCAGAAAAATATGAGTACAAAAATTCTACTTTGGAAGAGCACTACTTTGGGTATATAGGTACACTGATAAGCCCTGCAGAGTGATTCCCAGGAAATTAAAATTATCACTAAACTGTTATACAGGAGCCTATCAGGGAAATTTATTTTGTTTCACAGAGGGAAAAGAGAGAAAAATGTAAGTAATAAGGAAAAGAGGAGAACCAACGAGGGAATAAAATTAGATGACCTCAACCTTCTTAGATTTATGTGTCTATGCCTTAATATATCCCAGCATGTATATAATAAAATTGTACCTAGATGGAGTCATTAGTGGTAATTCATATTTGATTTTTTTCTTTTTTATGTTGTTTAAAGATTTCTAGAATAAGTATTTTTTAGTTTTGAAATAAAAGATTATTGATTTATCCATTCAGCAAATATATATTGGATATTTACTAAGTGCACTTTTCAAAGCACTGGGAATAAAACAGTGAACAAGATAAAGTCCCTGTTTTCAAGGAGCTTGCCTTCTAGTGGAAGGAATAGAAAAAAATTAAAAATGAGGCAGTATCAGTGAAAAATAATAAGCCATATAACAAAGCGATAGACCAAAAAGTGAGTCAGGGTCAAGAAAGGCCTTTCTCAATGACAAGAAGGAATTGTCCGGGTAAAGATATGGAAGGCAGTGGGAGCAGCTAATGCAAAGTCTTGGCAGTGGAAAAGTCCTTGAACTATTGCAGAAATAATATGAAGACCAGTGTGAAGTGTGATGACTGAGGGAGACAGGTGTTTAAGATGGGAAGGATAGTTATGCAGGGGCCCAATTATGTAAGACCTTAGAGTCCAGGATGATGAATCTAGATTTTATTCTCCAAGGTACTGATGGCAAATTTATTATAAGCATTTCCCAATTTTACTAAGTATTCTTCTAAAATACCATTTTAATGGCTTCACATTATTCTGTCATATGGATGTGCTAAGATTCAATTAATCATTCCCTTATTATTGGACATTTAGGTTATATAAGACTTGGCCAAAATCCAACTTGAATCAATTAGCAAAACAGAATGGATCCACCTCTTTACTGCTTCAATCAAATGCCAGTTAGTAGCAATTAGTATTTACTGAAGATGATATATGACACTGGAAATTATAAGCAGGTAAGAAATGTGCATTATTTTCCCTGATATAACTTATATCGACATGTGTGGAAAAAGAGTAGATGCTTAAATTACTATCATGGCGTGTTTTCAACTATCTCCAGAGAGCTCTTACGAATCTAATAGGTGGATATGATAGTATAAAAAGGGCAATTTTAAAAGGCTTTTATTTGAAATAGAATATTCAATCATAAAAGATATTTAAGAGGTATCAAAGTAAACATAGCGCATAGATTTTTTTGAAAGAATAGAGAATACTTTTAACATTTATACTGAGACCAACCATCCTTTTAGAGGAGGAATAGGCTAATATGACATGTGTCCACCATGGTCAGGGGTCCTCTCCTACCTACACTGTCTAGAGCTCTAAGGTCAGAACTGAAGCTGCAATATTTGCCAATTCCTCTTCCTCCTTCATCAGGATCCCCTAAAGCAGGGGCCTTAACATATTTAGTGCCATTACCCCTTGATAATCAGGTGAAGCCTATGGGTCCCTTCTCAGAATAATGATTTTGGCTGAAATTAAATGCAAAAGAGTATAAAGAAAACCATAGCCCTTGAACTCAGATGAGGGCCTGGATTATCAGCCCTCCATGGACAATTTCTAAGTTTGAGTACAAGACCTCTCTGACCTTTGGCTCAGGTGCAGTGTATACAATATAGAGTGTGTTTATAACTTTTGTGTGTGCATGCACATGCTTATAAAATTAGTTTATCAGGCTATAGGTAGTCAATGGACAAGTAAATTTTAGAAAATTCCTTATTTTGTATCTGGGCCCCAGGAACACCAGCCCTATGCAGTTAATCCTCCGCTTTGGTTCAGTGGTTAATGATATAGGGCAGAGAGAATGCCTATATTTTCTTAAAAGCTACCGTCTTCTGGGTCCCATAGGACTTGGGAGGTAGCACTCAGTGGACTGTCACGTCAGCTATCCAAGGATGCTGCTGGTTATGAGGAAAGCTAATTTCTATTTTGGTCACTGTAGGTGCTGAATTCCTACAGCAGCACTTGCTTCACTGGCCCAGAGGTGGACAGACCCCGAGTGCTTCTGGGATGGAGCCTCTAACATGGTTCGCACGCCATTCCTTAAACAGAGGTACTGTGACCTTACCCCCATTTCCCTTCTCCTCAAAGAAATTACTCGACTTAGACCTAGACCCCACTTAGGACATATCTTGCCACAGACTTGTGCCTTTTCTGTTGTTTGCTTGATTTTCTTTTCTGGAGTTTTATTGTTCTGGCACCTTCCTAGACTAGGAGGCAATGTCTGCTTTTCTACCCAACCTTTCCCAGAACTCCACACTCTCTCCCAGTAACCAATTTGTATTCCTGCTTTCTACAGTTACTGGTTGGTTTTCTTTTTCTTTCCAATTTGAAGCAGCAAACTGATTCAAACTAATTTTCAGATTCAAAACTAATTTTTGGCTTTGAGTTGGACTTTGAATCCTATCATTGTCCTTGCAACTTTACTGCAGGTGATATGATCACCTTTTGTTTCTCATGCCACTCTGCCCACACCCTGATTCCTACTCTGCTTGTGCATGTGTTCATGTTAGTGAGGAGAGGGATGTCTTTTTGTATCTCTAGCGAGCATCTGCATGGAGTTTAAACACTGGAAGAAATAAGAGTGTTTTTAGAAGAACTTTTCCTTTGTCACTATATGGAAGATTATAAGGAAGAAGATATGCACATCCTTTTCTGGGTAATTACATCTCTCCAAGAATGCCTCTGGACATGCCTGTGGGAACCGTATATAAATGTGCTTTATAATAATTGTTATTGGACAATTGGTGAGAGAGAAAAAATGAAAGCAGGAACAATGCTGACGTAGAATGATATGGAGAAAGCAGCAGGGTCATGGAGTCATATGGCCCTGAGATCTCCTCCATCATCTACCTGCTTGGGTGACCTCAGATAGTCACTCAGGGTTTCAATTTTCTCATCTGTAAATGAAGACAACTTACAATTTGTTAAAATCAGACACAAATGGAGACCAGCCTTGAAAATTCCCTGAATGGACAAAACCAGTTTAGTCATACAAAGCTTAAGTTAGCTTATTTTGTAAGACTAACTTGACCTGGGTCAACTCTTGCTTATGCCTCTGAAAATCACAAGCAAAACTTAAACCCCCAGCGTTGATGTGAAATAACAACTGGCCAGTTCCCTATCATTTAAGAAGATTCTAATATAACCAGTCACTGTGAAGAATAAACAGTCAGTGCTTTCTCACTACGTAAGCTGCTTTATAACAATATACCCCTGAGCCTCATTCCATGTTATGGTTTGAGTGTTCTGTTTGCAAACTGCCTTTTTCAGTGTGTGCACAATACATTTTGACTAATTATTACTTCAATGATTCATTGGTTTTACTTTGGCTATTTCTAAACCTTGGATTATTTGAGGATTAAATGCCCAGAACAGTGTAGGGGATCAATATATGTGATCAATAAATTTCCCTTCCTTACCTCAGTCAGCAAATGTTGCTTCTAAGACCTTTAACGCTTCAGATCAAACTTAAAGGTCTAAGAAATAGCAACTGTTATTGAGTATTTTATATCTAGAAGATGCTTGTCTCAGTGCTGTAATATCTGCAGGAATCTATGGGACTTTGTGCTTTACAGGTGACCAAACTGAGGCTCAGAGATACTAACATGCTGATGGTCATAGACCTCCTAGGCTGAACTGGGATTTGAGGCCTGACAGACTAGCTCCAGATCCCATGCACTCTTATTGCATATGCCAAAATACCTCCTATAAAATGGTTGGGCATGGTGCAGAAACCAGAGAATTTTCCTGCAGATCCAGCTTTGGGGAATTAGGAAGGAATAAAATGGTCTTTCTCAAAGAGGAATGTGTAGTAAGTCAGTATCATACCAGGATCAGTGCTTTTTGTAAAAGTGCTGCATATTCATTCACCCTGCTGTGCTTGAACAATGAGCTTGCTGGATCTCAGGGCCCTCCTTATTGTCCCAGCTAGGGCAGAAACCAATCTCAGCCTTCCACAGGATGAGTGGCTCCCTCCGCCTGCCATGGAACATCCACAGACTTTGTTTTCCAGCTGTCCCCTGGTCAATGGTACAAGGTACCTGGCTTGCTCAGATCCTCTGTAAGCAAGCAGCACTCTCTCATAGAGACCGTCTATGTCAAACAGCCTGCGTATTCTCCCCTGAGCGGATCCCTTCTTCAAATTTACCTTGTATGAGGAGACTGACAGGTAGAAGGGTGTTTTCTCTAATAATAGAATAGATTTCACACTCCATAGGATGATGTGAAACTGAGGACTGCCTGCATCCTGTGCGTGGTTAACTCTGACCACAAAGGTTATTCCTTATACCATGCCACATTGTGGAATTTACCCCAACTCCATGCATGACAGGTGACAGCCCTGAAGAACCCACCAAGCAGGAAAATTTATCAGCCATATAAAGGAACAGGAGACTGTTCTTTTTGGCCACTGAGTGCCTTAAATGAAACGCTTATGCCTGCAGGATGATGATGATGATGATGATGATGATGATGATGATGATGTCGTTGTTGTTGTTGTTGTTGATGATGATGATAAAACCTCCCATTTGTATCTTACTCTATGGGTCAAAAAGCATTTTTTCAGTTATCGCATTTTACCTTAAGGGAAGGGAATATAAATTATTCACAGATGAAACCTAAGGAACTGAGGCACTGAGAAATACTTTTCCAAGTTTGACTCTGAGTAAACCCAAGAATCAGTACTAAAGCCAAAGCCTTCTGATGGTTTTACACCATGGTGCTTGAGAAATACCAGGTAATTAATTCAAAACTATTACTTTTTTTTAAACAGATATTTTCATTTTTTAAAAAAATTTATTTATTTGAGAGAGAGGAATGAGAGAGAGAGAGCATGAGAAGGGGGAGGGTCAGCGGGAGAAGCAGACGCCCCACTGAGCAGGGAGCCTGACGTGGGACTCCATCCCAGGACTCCAGGATCATGACCTGAGCCGAAGGCAGTTGCCCAACCAACTAAGCCACCCAGGCGCCCCAAAACTATTACTTTTAAATACCAGTTTAGAGACTGCTCTCAGATGGGCAAGGATCCTTCCTGCAATGAGTTATAATATTAGCTAAATATAACCAAATTTCATATAAATTTTAACTACTCAAGGCAACTTGACAGTTTCTCCTCTGGATGTTTCCTCTGTGTAGGCAGCAAGGATGCAGGTTCAGCTGAACTGAGAAACCTTTCCATTTAGGGTGTATTTGGATACTGGTTGGAATAATTTTGCGATCAGCATGCTTTTTCTTTCCTGGCAGTTTGACTTCGATTCTTTATTTGCCAAGGTAATCTGGTAAACCATCCAATTAAGTGAAAGGAACAAGGATGATCCTATTTTTCTCCCGAAGTCAGTGTTCTTTCTATTACTCATTGCTTTTCATTTTTGTAGTCATGTAAAATTGTTATCTCTAAGTGGACATTTTATAGGTACATATCTTCTCAGCCACACTCCCCATCTTGGCACAAAAAGACCACATACACAATTGAACAGGACCCTAATGCCAATGGTGTCGACAATAACCCTATAAGGACTTAAATAGTTGACAGGGTCCTTGTTCTTTGGGTCATGTTCTTTACTACACATAGACTTTTTGTCAGTACTGAAATCACTGCTAAATGAGTATTATTGATCCCTGTACATTACCTTTTTTTGGGGCATCAGTAAAGACCATTGTCTTTATTAAGATTCATCACCAAGAATTCAGTATGATACCATTCAACTTTTTGCTTTTAACACATAGAAATAGCAACTCTTCAAACAGATAAATGCACAAAAGGGGTCAGCACTTTCCATAGGGAAAACAGGTCAAGAAAAGAATAAATGATACATATCTAATAGATTATTTTATCCTCGAAAATCCTTGATGTTAATTTTTCTGCGATCAGCAAAATATTAGTGTTGGATATTGACACAGAAAACAGCAAAAATGTGTTACTCAGTGACTCTTATTCTTTGGTTTACCGTTTTATACATAACAATATGTATATTGTTATATGTATTTTATTTATATTGTATATATATTTTATTATATATTATATATATTTTATTTATATTGTATAAATATATATCTGTATATTTATGTATATATATCAGTATATTTCATACAGATATATATATTTGTATATATATGTCAGTATATTTCACTTCTATTGAAGGTGTTTGCGATTTGGACCATCAATAACATGATGTTGTCAGAATATTATATAACTAGAGCATGTGTTCTACCAATGATCCATCCATATGTGTTTTGAAATAAATCACAGGAACATCAGATTATCATTTTTCAAGGGAAATGAGAATGAAATATCAGAATACATTTTCTTTTTTTAGAATTATTTTTAAAGATTTTATTTATTTGAGAGGAGAGAGACAGCACAAGTAGGGGGAGGGGCAGAAGGAGAGGGACAAGCTGACTCTCCGCTGAGCTGGGCCCATGCGGAGCTTGATCCCCAGGACCCTGGGATCATGACCTGAGCCAAAGGCAGACGCTTAACCACTGAGCCACCCAGGCGCCCGTTATTTTTTTTAAAGCATTCTAACATTTTCTTTTTTTAAAATTTTTTATTGTTATGTTAATCACCATACATTACATCATTCGTTCTCGATGTAGTGTTCCATGATTCATTGTTTGTGCATAACACCCAGTGCTCCATGCAGAATGTGCCCTCTTTAATACCCATCACCAGGCTAACCCATCCCCCTACCCTCCTCCCCTCTAGAACCCTCAGTTTGTTTTTCAGAGTCCATCATCCCTCATGGTTCTTCTCCCCCTCTGACTTACTCCCCTTCATTCTTCCCCTCCTGCTATCTTCTTCTTTTTCTTTTTTCTTAACATATGTTGCATTATTTGTTTCAGAAGTACAGATCCGTGATTCATCAGTCTTGTACAATTCACAGCGCTCACCATAGCACATACCCTCCCCAATGTCTATCACCTAGCCACACCATCCCTCCCACCCCCCACCACTCCAGTAACACTCAGTTTGTTTCCTGAGATTAAGAACTCCTCATATCAGTGAGGTCATAGGATACATGTCTTTCTCTGATTGACTTATTTCACTCAGCATAACACCCTCCAGTTCCATCCATGTCATTGCAAATGGCAAGATCTCATTCCTTTTGATGGCTGCATAATATTCCATTGTGTATATATACCACTTCTTCTTTATCCATTCATCTGTCGATGGACGTCTTGGCTCTTTCCACAGTTTGGCTATTGTGGACATTGCTGCTATAAACATTGCGGTGCACGTACCCCTTCGGCTCCCTACATTTGTATCTTTGTGGTAAATACCCAGTAGTGCAATTGCTGGATCGTATGGTAGCTCTATTTTCAACTGTTTGAGGAACCTCCAAAATGTTTCCTGGAGTGGTTTCACCAGCTTGCATTCCCACCAACAGTGTAGGAGGATTCCCCTTTCTCCACATCCCCACCAACATCTGTCATTTCCTGACTTGTTAATTTTACCCATTCTGACTGGTGTGAGGTGGTATCTCATGGAGGTTTTGATTTGGATTTCCCTGATGCCGAGCAATGCTGAGCACTTTTTCATGTGTCTGTTGGCCATTTGGATGTCTTCTTTGGAAAAATGACTGCTCATGTCGTCTGCCCATTTCTTGATTGGATGATTTGTTCTTTGGGTGTTGAGTTTGATAAGTTCTTTATAGATTTTGGATACTAGCCCTTTATCTGATATGTCATTTGCAAATATTTTCTCCCATTCTGTCGGTTGTCTTTTGGTTTTGTGGACTGTTTCTTTTGCTGTGCAAAAGCTTTTGATCTTGATGAAATCCCAATAGTTCATTTTTGGCCTTGCTTCCCTTGCCTTTGGCAATGTTTCTAGGAAGAAGTTGCTGCGGCTGAGGTCGAAGAGGTGGCTGCCTGTGTTCTCCTTTAGGATTTTGATGGACTCCTGTCTCACGTTTAGGTCTTTCAACCATTTGGAGTCTATTTTTGTGTGTGGTGTAAGGAAATGGTCCAGTTTCATTCTTCTGCATGTGGCTATCCAATTTACCCAACACCATTTGTTGAAGAGACTGTCTTTTTTCCATTGGACATTCTTTCCTGCTTTGTCGAAGATTAGTTGACCATAGAGTTGAGGGTCCATTTCTGGGCTCTCGATTCTGTTCCATTGATCTATGTGTCTGTTTTTGTGCCAGTACCATACTGTCTTGATGATGACAGCTTTGTAATAGAGCTGGAAGTCTGGAATTGTGATGCCGCCAGCTTTGCTTTTCTTTTTCAACGTTCCTCTGGCTATTCTGGGTCTCTTCTCGTTCCATACAAATTTTAGGAGTATTTGTTCCATTTCTTTGAAAAAAGAGGATGGTATTTTGATGGGGATTGCATTGAATGTGTAGATTGCTCTAGGTAGCATTGACATCTTCACAATGTTGGTTCTCCCAATCCATGAGCATGGAACGTGTTTCCATTTCTTTTTGTCTTCTTAACATTTTCTTTTTTTTTTTAAGATTTTATTTATTTATTTGAGAGAATGAGAGAGAGAATGAACACGAGCAGGGGGAGGGGCAGAGGGAGAAGCAGACTCCCTGCTGAGCAGGGAGCCTTACCGGAGGCTTGATCCCAGGACCCTGGGATCATGACCTCAGGCAAAGGCAGACGTTTAACGGACTGAGCCACCCAGGCACCCCAGAACATTACATTTTCAATTAAATTTTTATTTTTCCCTGTATTTGGTATTCAGAGAAGTTATTTTTTTTTAACCTGGATGACATATAGCCTAGGTTATTTATAAATTCTCACATTTTTTATTTTGAAACTCACATTTTAATAAATTGATAGTCCCTATAGTGTCTGGTAAACATAAAATAAAGGATTGGTTCTAATATTGAGTTTTACCTTCCAATGTCAGAAGCTTAAATATTGATATATCCAAATGATTTTTTAAGATCAAATGATCAGTGATATTAACTCTTTGGTAAAAAGGATGTATAATTGAATTCTACTAAAGCAGTACATTATTATTTGAACTCTCTTTTGTGTTGTGATTTTATTAAATCTGTCTAATGTACAGCCAGCTCCCAGTCACCCTGAGAGCTGCCCACCTTGTATCAGATGCAAAGGCTGACCTAGATATTTTAATTTAATTATGGTGATGCAAAACCTTTTATAGATAAATGAAAATAGCCTATATCTGTGCACTCCATTTAATTCTGAATATACCAATTTTTGTTTTCTGGGATTTTTTTAAAGATGACAGATTTGAGATGAGTGGTCCTATTTAGAGATCATTTTGAATTGGCTTAGTCAGAATGGGGGAGTTTCCTTACAGCTTGACTCTAAAAAGCATCATCCTCTTTCCTGTTTTTGCACTCCTTTTCCCAAAGAGCCTTTCTCCAACCAGTTTTCAAATGCTAAAGTTCTATTACTAGTGCTTTATTCCATTAACCTCTGTTAAATGTAAATGCCCTTTGGCAGAATAATAATTAAAGTGGTTAGTGTTGATATGCTCTTCAGAGTAGTTCTCCAGAAAAGTTTTCATGAGGGGAAGAGAGAAAGCATAATTCGAGGGAAAAAAAATGAATGTAGAATTGAAGATTCTACTTCACTCATATCACTATTTTCCTAGGGTCAGCTCTAGAAACTAAGAAGGGCTGCATTAATACTTGGTGAAATAAAGGTAGAGCTTATTACTACTGAATTGTAAGCCATTTGAGAGGCATAATCATGCAGTGGATTTTCTGGCCTACTGGACTGCAAATTATCTGTCTATAATAGAGAATAGTATAGTAACCTGAAAGAGCACACATATTTAGAACCTCAGAAAACATTCATTTCAGAACTGGAAGTGAAACAAATGAAAATTTGTTGACACTAAGCTAATTTTGAAAACAAACACTCAGAATCATCAATAAAAATTGTAAATGTTACTAACATAAGCTACAAGATGATGTTTCAGTTTGGTGTACCTCTCATGAGATTTATTAAGGTTTTTATTTTAATTCCAATATAGTTAACATACAATGTTATATTAATTTCAGGTGTACAATATAGTGATTCAACAATTCAGTGCCCATTATGATAAGTGTACTTTTTTTTTATGATAAGTGTACTCTTTAATCCCCATTACCTCTTTCACCCATCCCCTCACCTACCTTCCTTCTGGTAACCATCAGTTTGTTCTCTATAGTTAAGACTCTGTTTCTTGGTTTGTCTCTTTTTTTTTTTCCTTTGCTCATTTGTTTTGTTTCTTAAATTCCACATATGAGTGAAATCATATGGTATGTATCTTTCTCTAACTTATTTCACTTAGCATAATACTCTTTAGCTCCAGCCATGTTGTTGAAAATGACAAGATTTCATTCTTTTTCTTATGACTGAATAATATAATATATATATTCTATGTATAAAACATATATAATACAAATATATATATATTTCTTACCACTGAATAATAAAATAATACAATAAAATAATATACCTCTTCTTCTTTATCCATTCATCTATTGATGGGCACTTGGGCTGCTTCCGTAATTTGGCTCTATTATAAATAATGCTGCAATAAACTAGGGGTTCATGTATCCCTTTGAATTAGTGTTTTTGTATTTTTTGGGTAAACACCAAGTAGTGCAATTGCTGGACTATAGGGTAGTTTTATTTTTTTTTGCATTTTTAAGCTTTTTATTTAAATTCCAGTTAGTTAACATACAATGTAATATTAGTTTCAGGTGTACAATATAGTGATTCAACACTTCCATACATCACCAGGTGCTCATCACAGCAAATGCACTCCTTAATTCCCATCACCTGTTTAACCCAATCCCTCACCCACCTCCCCTCCGGTAACTATTAATTTGTTCTCTAGAGCTAAGTGTCAGTTTCTTGGTTTGTCTCTCTCTCTCCCTTTTTCCCTTTGCTCCATTGTTTTGTTTCTTAAATTCCACATATAAGTGAAATCATATGATATTTGTCTTTCTCTGACTGACTTGTCATGCTCTCTAGCTTCATCCGTGTCATTGCAAATGGCAAGATTTCTTTCTTTATGACTAGGTCATATTCCATTGTATATATATAACAGTTTATTTATCAATCAAAGGACATTTGGGCTGTATCCATAATTTGGCTACTAGATAATACTGTTATAAATATAGGGGTTCATGTATCCCTCTGAATATTTCTGTATTCTTTGGGGAAATACCTAGTAGTACAATTGCTGAGTTGTAGGGTAGTTCTATTTTTAACTTTTTGAGGAACCTCCATACAGATTTCCAGAGTGGCTGCACCAGCTTGCATTTTCACCAAGAGTACAAAGAGGTTCCCCTTTCTCCCCATCCTCACCAACACCTATTGTTTCCTGTGTTGTTGATTTTAACTGTTCTGACAGGTATGAAGTGATATCTCATTGTACTTTTGATTTGCATTTACCTGATAATAAGAAGTGATATTGAGCATCTTTTCATGTGTTTGTTGGCCATCAGTATGTCGCCTTTGGAGAAATATTTGTTCATGTCTTCTGCCCATTTTTTAATTGGGTTATTTGTTCTTTTGGGTGTTAGTTTGTATCAGTTCTTTATTATATTTTGGATACTAATCCTTTATCAAATATGTCATTGCAAATATCTTCTCCCATTCCTTAGGTTGCCTTTTAGTTTTGTTGATTGTTTCCTTTGCTGTGTAGAAGTTTTTTTATTTTGATGTAGTCCCAATAGTTTATTTTTTATTTTGTTTCTCTTGCCTCAGGAGATTTATCTAGAAAAAAAGTTGCTATGGCTGATATCCGAGAAATTACTGCTTGTGCCTTTTTTTAGGATTTTTATGGTTTCAGGTCTCACATTTAGGTCTTTAATCCATTTTGAATTTATTTTTGTGGGTGGTATAAGAAAGCGGCTCAGTTTCATTCTTTTGCATGTAGCTGTCCAGATTTCCCAGCACCATTTCTTGAAGAGACTTTTTCCCATTGCGTATTCTTGCCTCCTTTGTCGAAGATTAATTGACCATATAATAGTGGGTTTATTTCTGGATTTTCTATTCTGTTCTATTGATCCATGTGTCTATTTTTATGCCAGTACCTTATTGTTTTGATTACTACAGATTTGTAATGTAACTTGAAGTCTGGAATTGTGATACTTCTAGTTTTGCTTTCAAGATGGCTTTGGCTAGATGAACCATGAGAGACTATGGACTTTGAGAAAGAAACTGAGGGTTCTAGAGGGAAGGGGGGGTGGGGGGATGGGTTAGCCTGGTGATGGGTATTAAAGAGGGCACGTACTGAATGGAGCGCTGGGTGTTATACACAAACAATGAATCATGGAAGACTACATCAAAAACTAATGATGTAATATATGGTGATTAACATACCATAATAAAATAAAAAAAAAGTGATGGAGATATGTCAAAATGACGTAGGACCCAATTGGCCAAATCTGGGACAATTTCAGCAACAAAATAATGATAGTAACAGATAATTTCCCATTGAATAAAATAAAACCTGTTAATTATTATTGATTAAATAAATAAATGAATAAACAAGTGAGAGAGGAAAAAAAGATGGCTTTGGCTATTCAGGGTCTTTTGTGGTTCTATAAAATTGTAGGATTGTTACAGTTCTGTGACAAATGCTGTTGGTATTTTGATAGGGATTGCAATAAATCTTTAGATTTCTTTTGGTACTATAGATATTTTAACAATATTTGTTCTTTCAACCCATAAGCGTGGAATGTCTTTCCAATTCTTTGTGTTGTCTCCAATTTCTTTCATCAGCATTTTATAGTTTTCAGTGTGCAGGTCTTCTACCCCCTTGGTTAAGTTTATTCCTAGGTATTTTATTATTTTTAGTACAACTGTTTTCTTAATTTGCTTTCTGCTGCTTTATTATTGGTGTATAGAAATGCAACAGATTTCTGTATATTGATTTTGTATCCTGTGACTTTACTAAATTTGTGTATCAGTTCTAGTAATTTTTTGGTGTAGTCTTGAGGATTTTCTATATAGAGTACCCTATCATCTGCAAATAGTGAAAGTTTTACTTCTTTACCAGTTTGGATGCTTTTTATTTCTTCTTGTTGACTGATTACTTTGGCTACAACTTCTAGTACTATGTTGAATAAAAGTGGTGAGAGTGGACATCCCTGTTGTATTCATGATTATAGAGGAAAAGCTTAGTTTTTCCCTACTGAGGATGATATTAGCTGTGGGATTTTCATTTATAGCCTTTATTATGTTGAGGTATGTTCCCTCTAAAACTATTTTGTTGAGTTTTTATCATGAATAGATGTTGTACTTTGTCAAAGGCTTTTCTGCATCTATCGAAATGACCATATGGTTTTTATCCTTTTTCTTATTGATGTGCTATATCACATTGATTGATTTGTAAATATCAAAGTGTCTGTACATCCTGGGAATAATTCCCGCCTGATCATGGTGATAGATTTTTTTAAATGTATTGTTGGATTCAGTTTGCTAAATTTTGTTGAGGATTTTTACATCTGTATTCATCAGAGATATTGGCATATAGTTCCTTTTTATGTGTATGTTTGTGTGTATGTCTTTATCTTGTTTTGGTATCAGGGTATAGCTAGCTTCAGAGAATGAATTTGGAAGCTTTCATACCTCTTCTATTGTTTTTGGAATAGTTTGAGAAAAACAGGTATTAAGTCTTCTTTAACTGTTTAGGAGAATTCATCTGTGAAGCTATTTGGTTGTGGACCTTTGTTTTTTGGGAGTTTTTTGATTACTGATTCAATTTCATTGTTGGTAATTGGTCAATTCAAATTTTCTATTTCTTCCTGATTCAGTTTTGGGAAGTTATATGTTTCTAGAAAATTATCCATTTCTTCTAGGTTGTCCAATTTGTTGGCATGTAATTTTTCATAATATTCTCTTATAATTGTATTTCTGTGATGTTATTTCTCCTCTTTCATTTCTGATTTTATTTCATTGTGTTCTCCCTCTTCATCTTGCTCTTCTTCATCATCAGCATCATCATCATCATCTTTTTTTTTTTTTTGATGAGTCTAACTAAGGGTTTATCAATTTTGTTGATCTTTTCAAAGAACCAGCTCCTGGTTTCATTGATCTGCTCTCTCGTTATTTTAGTTTCTATTTTGTTTACTTCTGCTCTAATCTTCATTATTTCCTTCCTTCTACAAGTTTTGGGTTTTCTTTTTCTTTTTCTGGCTCCTTTAGATGTAATATTAGGTTGTTTTAGATTTTTCTTGCTTGAGGTAGACCTGTATTATTATAAACTTCTCTCTTGGAAGAGTTTTGCTGCATCCCAAAGTTTTGGGTTGTTGTGTTTTCATTTTCATTTGTCTCCATGTATTTTTTATTTCTTCTTTGATTTCTTGGTTGACCTTTTCTTTATTTAGTAGCATGTTATTTAACCTCCATGTATTTGTTTTCTTTTCAGATTTTTTCTTGTGGTTGATTTCTAGTTTCATAGCATTATGGTCAGAAAAGATGTATAGCATGACTTTGATCTTTTTGAACTTCTTGAGACTTGTTTTGTGGTCTAATATGTGGTCTATTTTGGATAATGTTCCATGTGCACTTGAATGTGTATTCTGTTTTAGGATAGAACGTTCTGAATACATGTTAGATCTATATGGTTCAATGTCTCCTTTAGAGCCACTGTTTCCTTGTTGATTTTCTGCTGAATGATCCACCTAATAATGTAAGTGGGGTGTTAAGGTCCCTTATTATTATTGTATTACTATCATTTACCTCCTTTATGTTTATTAGCTGCTTTACATATTCGGGGCTCCCATGTTGGTTGTATAAATATTTACAATAATTATATCTTATTTGATTTTCCCCTTTATTATTAAATAGTGTCCTTTTTATCTTGTTATAGTTTTAAAGTCTTTTGTTTTAAAGTCTATGGGGTACCTGGGTGGCTCAGTCAGTTAAGTGTCTGACTCTTGGTTTTGGCTCAGGTCATGATCTCATGGGTGCTGAGATTGAGCCCCACATCAGGGCTCAGTGGGGAGTATACTTAGATTCTCTCCTTGTGCCCCTGCCCCCTTCTCTTTCTCAAATAAATAAGTCTTTAAAAAAGTCTATTTTGTGTGATATAAGTATTGCTACCCCAGCTTCCTTTCTACTTCCAGTTGCATGAATAATGCTTTTCTATCCCTTCACTTTCAATCTACATGTGTCTATTGGCCTAAAGGAGAAGCAGGCCTCCTGCTGAGCAAGGACCCTGACATGGGGCTCAATCCCAGGACCCTGGGATCATGACCTGAGCCACTCAGGCACCCCCATCAAAGTAATTATTGATAGGTATGTACTTACTGCCAGTTTGTTTTTGTAGTTCTTTTCTGTTCCTTTCTTCTCTTGCTCTCTTTCTTGTGCTTTGCTGGCTTTCTTTGGTGATATACTTGAATTGCTTTCTTTTTATTCTTTGCATATCTATTACTGGTTTTTGATTTTTGGTTACCATTACGTTTATATATAACATCTTCTGTATGTAACAGTCTATATTAAGTTGATGGTCACTTAAGTTTGAATCCATTCTTTACTCCTCCCCCCCCCAAGTTTTAGGTATATGGTGTCATTTATATATGTTTATTGTGTGAATCCTTGTGACTCCCTTGGCTGATTTTTATAGATATACTTAATTTTACTGCTTTTGTGCTTCCTACTTTTCATACTCTCACTTACAGTCTTTCCACTCAAAGAATCCCCATTAATATTTCTTTAGGGGCTGGTTTAATCATAATGAACTCCTTTAACTTTTGTTTGTCTTAGAAACTCTTTATCTCTTCTTCTATTCTGAATGAGCCTTGCTGGGTAGATTTCTTGTAGCTGCAGGGTTTTTTTGTTGTTGTTGTTTATTTGTTTTGTTTTCCTTTCTGTACTTTGAATATATCATGCCATTCTTCCGGCCTGCCAAGTTTCTGCTGAGAAATCAGCTGATGGCCTTATGGAGTTTCCCTTGTATATAACTGCCTTCTTTTCTCTTGCTGCTTTTAAAATTCTCTCTTTATCGCTACCTTTCCCCATTTTAAATACTGTGTCTTGGTGTGGACCTCCCTGGGTTGATTTTGTTGGGGTTTGCTGTGCCTCCTGGAACTGAATTTCTATTTCCTTTCCCAGATTTGGGACGTTTTCAGCTATTATTTATTCAAATAAATTTTCTGCCCCTTTTCTCCCGAGAATCCTATATTGCAAATGTTATTATGTTTGATGGTTTTATTTTCTCTCTTGTTCAGCTTGATTGCTCTCCATTACTTAGTCTTCCAGCTCACTGATCCATTCTTCTGATTCCTCTAGTCTACTATTTATTCCATCTAATGTATTTTTAATTTCACTTATTGTGATCATCTCTGATTGGTTCTTTTTAATTTTCTCTCTTTGTTAACAGTCTCACTGATTTTCTCTACTCTTCTCAAGTCCAGTGGAGAATCTTTATGATCATTACTTTAATTCTCTCTCAGGCATATTATCTCTGGTTCATTTAGCTCTCCTGCTGTGATTTTGTCCTGTTATTACATTTGGGACATATTCCTGTGTGTCTTCATTTTGTCTAACTAACTCTCTGTCTGTTTCTATGTGTTTGGTAAGTCAGCTACATCTCCTGCTCTTCCAAGTAGTGGTCTTATGAAGAAGAGGTCCTATGGTGCCCTGTAAGGCAGTGTCCCCTATTCACCAGAAACTGGAACTTCATGGGTATCTCTTATGTGTGTTTTGTGTGCCCTACTGTTGTGGTTGAGCTGCTTTTGCTTTTAGTCCACTCATCTGCAATGGCTCTCTTTCCTGTTTGGGGCAAGGTTTCATCTCTGTGTTGTTAGTGGACCAGTCTGGGGCCTCACTGGGCTTGAGTTGAGTCAAACCAGGCATTTGCTGAGATTCAGTAGCACTGAACTGCGGGACCTTTCCCTTGTATTGTCCCCTGAGAAGCTTGTGTTGGTGGATGGGGCCTGAGCCCTCCACTGGGGCAATAGTCTGACTGGTATATGTGGCTTTCTTCCCCTCTTTCTGGGTCAGGGGTCACTTTTGAGTGGAGCTGGCCCCTGTCAGTGCCAGGCTTGTGGCATTGTGTTGGATGGACACTGACCAAGGGCCTATTGGAGTAGGCAGGTCCACAAGAGACTTTGGGGAGTGTTAGCAGGGTTTGAGCGGGCCTGGAGCCACTTTAGAAACTCCTGCTGCGGGGCTGGAGGGGTTGAGTCAGCAGTAGAGCACAGGGGCAAGGCATGCAGTGCCAGCAAGGTCCACAGTGGTCTTCTGTGGGAGGAGATCTGCAGCTGCCCAAAACTCTTGTAGAGTCAGACCAGGTATAAGGGGGTGGGGAGCACTGTTAGCAAGTTAGGTGGAGAGGGTTGACACTGCACTGGTTCCTACAGATGTCCATGTTTCTTGGCTGGGGTGTACAGGAGGAAATGGTGCCTACCAGCTCTTTTGTTCTTGGAGAAGTCTCCCAATGATGCCTGCCCCTCCAACACAAGCTCTGAGATTAGTAAACAAATCTCCCTCTGGTATATCCCATTTTTCAAACTGCTCCATCTCAGAGGGGCTGTTTGTTGTGCTGTCTCTTTAAGGGGTGGAACTCAGTCTCTTCTTGCCCTGCCAGGTTTTTTGTTTTGTTTTGTTTTTTTAAGTTCCAGGTGTTAAGTCCTGCTGATTATAAGTACTCACAAAATTATGCTCCTCTGGTTTTCAAAACCAAATGTTATTGGGATTTGTCTTTTCTGTGTGGGTTACCCAAGCCTGGGGTGCAGGTCTCTTTCTTTTCCCTTTCCATGCCTGAGGCGTTCCTCCCATAGACAGTCACCCCAGTCTGTTTGGCTCCCGACCTGCATCTCCTCCCTTCCTACCCTCTTGGATGTGGCCTCTTCTCTACATTTAGCGGTGAAGAGTCTGTTTTGCCAATATTTGGGTCATTTCCTGGGTTAAACTGATGTAGATGTTATGTTGGTGTACTTATGGGATGACTGAGCTTAGATCCTCCTACTCTACCATCTTCCCTGGAAGTCTGTATTATTTGTGTATGTGTGTGTGTGTGTGTGTGTGTGTTGAGCTCTGTAAGCTCTTTATATAGTGTGAATATTAACTCTTTATTAGACATATCATTTGCAAGTATCTTCTCCTGTTCAGTAGGTTGCCTTTTGTTGATGGTCTCCTTCACCGTGCATACCACCTCACAGCACACCTGTCAGAATGGCTAAATATAACAACAGAGCAAACACCAGACGTTGGTAAGGATGTGGAGAAAGGAGAAACTTTTTATGCTGTTGGTGGGAATGCAAACTGGTACAGCCACGCTGGAAATCAGTATGGAAGTTCCTCAAATAATTAAAAATAGAACTACCCTATGACCCAGCAATTGTACTATTAGGTATTTGCCCAAAGGATACAAAAATACTGATTCAAAGGGGCACATGCACCCTGATGTTTATAGCAACATTATAACAAGCAACAGGCATAGACTTAGATATGACCAAATAGCTTTAAGGAACTAAGGCTGATTTTTTGAAGCCCCTGAAGAAATATCAGCCTGGTACCATGCTACACAGCAGCCTGACCAAGTTAATAAAGAAGGTCATTTCCTGGCAGGTGCAGAAAACTCAGGATGTTTGGAAACCCTGAAAAGACAGATTCAGTCAGATCTATGGATTTTGCAGGTGAAGTCTGATGGCAAGTATTCAGCTTGGCTTATGGCCTCAAGAAGTTAAAAGTTCAATCTAGAGACCCTTTATAAAAACTTCCAGTAAAGAGCCTCTATGGTCAGCTGCTATTCTTGCTGCACTTTTGTAAATAATTAGGCCATGGATTTTTTTTTTGTGTTTTGAAACTATACTTGTTTGATGTTAACTTGGCTATCTTTGGTAAAAATGAAAGTGATTATAGACAAAAAAGTATTTCAATAATACACCTCTGTAGGTACTAGATTTTATTTAAATTCAATTAGCCAACATATAGTACATCATCAGTTTCAGATGGAGAGTTCAGTAATTCATTAGTTGCATATAACATCCAGTGCTCATATCACATGCCATCCTTAATACCCATCACCCAGTTACACCATCTCCCCACCTACCTCCCCAGCAACCCTCAGTTTGTTTCCTCTAGTTAAGAGTCTCATGGTTTTTCTCCCTCTCTGATAACTTCCCCTTCAGTTTTCCCTCTCTTCCCCTATGATCTTCTGAGCTATTTCTTAAATTCCACATATGAGTGAAACCATATAATTGTCTTTCTCTGATTGACTTGTTTCGCTCAGCATAATCCCCTCCAGTTCCATCTGCATCAATGTTAATGGTAAGTATTCATCCTTTCTGATGACTAATATTCCATTGTATATATATGCAACATCTTCTTTATCCATTCATCTGTCAATGGACGTCCGGGCTCTTTCCACAGTCCGGCTATTGTGGACATTGCTGCTATAAACATTGGGGTGCAGGTGCCCCTTCCAATCACTACATTTGTATCTTTGGGGTAAATACCCAGTAGTGCAATTGCTGAGTCATAGAGTAGCTCTATTTTTAACTTCTTGAGGAACCTCCAGAACCTCTCCAGAGTGGCTGTACCAGCTTGCATTCCCATCAACAGTGTAAGAGGGTTCCCCTTTCTCCACATCCTCACCAACATCTGGTGTTTGCTCTGTTGTTATATTTAGCCATTCTGACTAGTGTGAGGTGGTATCTCATTGTAGTTTTGATTTCACTGATATTGAGCATTTTTTCATATGTCTGTTGGCCATTTGGATATCTTCTTTGGAGAAATGTTTGTTCATGTTTTCTGCCTATTTTGTGACAATTATTTGGGTTTTTTTTTTTTTTTTGGGTGTTGAGTTTTTTAAGTTCTTTATAGAACTTGGATACTAGCCCCTTATCTGATATGTCATTTGCAAATATCTTCTCCCATTCCATGGGTTGTCTTTTAGTTTTGTTGGCTGTTTCCTTTGCTGTGCAGAAGCTTTTTATCTTGATGAAGTCCCAATAGTTCATTTTTGCTTTTGTTTCCCTTGCCGTTAGTGATGTGTCTAGCAAGAATTTGCTGTGGCTGAGATCGAAGAGGTTGCTGCCTATGTTCTCCTCTAGGACTTTGATGGATTCCTGTCTCACATTTAGGTCTTTCATCCAACTGTTCAAAATCTTTGGGATGTAGTAAAGGCAGTCCTAAGAAGGAAGTACATTACAAGTCTTTCTCAAGAAACAAGAATTGAAACAAGAAATGTCTCTAATACACATCCTAACCATACACCTAAAGGAGCTGGAGAAAGAACAGCAAATAAGGCCTAAACCAAGTGGGAGATGAGAATCAATAAAGATTAGAGCAGAAATCAACGAAATAGAAACCAAAAGAATAGAACAGATCAATGAAAGTAGGAGCTTGTTCTTTGAAAGAATAAGATAATAAATCCCTAACCAGACTTATCAAAAAAAGACCCAAATTAATAAAATAATGAACGAAAGAGGAGAGATCACAACCAACACTGAGGAAATACAATTATAAGAATATATTATGAGCAACTATATGCCAATAAATTAGGCAATCTGGAAGAAATAGAAAACCTGAACAGACCCATAATCAGCAAGGAAAGTGAAGCAGTAATCAAAAATCTCCCAACACACAAGAGTCCAGGGCCAGATGGCTTCCCAGGGGAATTCTACCAAACATTTAAACAAGAATTAATACCTATTCTTCTGAAGCTGTTTCAAAAAATAGAGTTTGGAAGGTTTCTTTCCATTTCTATGAGGCCAACATTACCTTGATCCCAAAACCAAAGACCCCACGAAAAAGGAGAATTGGCATCCATGTTCATCAGGGATATTGGTCTGCAAAATTCTTACCAAGATAGTAGCCAATAGGATCCAACAGTACATTAAAAGGATTATTCACCATGACCAAGTGGGATTTATTCCTGGGCTGCAAGGGTGGCTCAACATTTGCAAATCAATCAACCATGATACATCACATTAATAAAAGGACAAGACACATATGATCCTCAATGCATAAAAAGCATTTGACAAAATACAACATCTTTTCTCAAAACTCTCCACAATGTAGGGACAGAGGGAACATACCTCAATATCATAAAGCCATATATGAAAAGCCCACAGCGAATATCATTCTCAATGGGGAAAAACAGAACTTTTCTCCTAAGGTCAGGAACACGACAGGGATGCCCACTTTCTTCACTGTTGTTCAACATAGTACTAGAAGTCCTAGCCTCAGCCATCAGACAACAAAAAGACATAAAAGGCATTCAAATTGGCAAAGAAGTCATCAAACTCTTACTCTTCACAGATGACACAATACTTTATGTGGAAAATCCAAAAGACTCCACCCCAAAATTGCTAGGTATTAGATTTTAATACTGTTATTATAAACTGAATTAGATCCTGATTTCTTCTCATGTTCTCCAATGTGTGGCTACACTCTCCAAACTAGTATTTATTTCTCTCCCATCTTTCTCACTTGGAATCATTTGAAAACTAAAACCACCATTGAAAACTGAAGCCCCTGCAAATTGAATATAAACAACTTGATGTAAATGTCTAAGAAATAGCCCAATAACATGTATAGATAATTTTCATGCCTTTTCTGAGTAACCCATGGAACATCAACATTTGAACTACAAACCAGGAAGATCTGTCAGATTGCCATGGCCTATCCTCACTCTATCTGAATAATCTTCAAGCTTGACATCTAGAAATCTTCTTGACTACTCTCAAAACTCAAAAGCTGCTTTATAATTTGACCCAATCATTAACCATTGTTTTTTTCTTTTGTTACTGTAGAAATGCCTATTGAATGACTGATTACTTGAACCACAGGCCTAACTTTGAGATTACACTTGCATCACCACCTCCTAAAATCAGTTTAACTAAAATGACCTATTTTCAGGACTAAAGGACTCATTCAGTGAGATGTAACCACCCACCAACTCAAGTTTTACCGTCTAAAAGCTTCAGGGAAATTTCAGAGGAAGAAAATATAGGGGCTGGAGACAGGTCACCCCCAAGATGGGTCACTTTGGCATGAAGATGATTTTGAGCTAAAGGCAATTGAGACCCTGGAAGCTCAAGAGAAATTTTTGACCTTTCCTTAACTACATAAAGAATCCAAATTGGGGGTCTTTCTCAGGATAATGGTTATTAACAGAGATAAAATTTATCTGAGTGAAACATCTGTATGGCAGGGCAAGAATCTAATTACCAAACATCTGCTTGTCTTCTTATTGTCCTGTGAATTGCATTCCTTCCCTTTGAAGCCCCAAACCCCTACCTCCTTCTCCTTAGTTTAGGGTGACATATATGCCCCATTTGGCCTGACTTCTTTGGAATTTCCATGTTTGTGTGGATTATATGAAATTAAATTTGATTTTCTCCTGTCTCATGTCAATTTGATTCTTAGCACAGCTAGAAGCAACTTAAAGGGCACAGGAAATTCTTGCTCCCTAACAAGTGAAAAATTATTCTCCAGAATGGCTCAAAGTTCATCACTTAGACTGTATCAGCATCTGGTGAAATAAACTGGGACAGATACATTTTATTGACTAACCACTCATTTCTTTTTCACCAACAGAAATCCTAATTTTGCACAGAGGTTCAACAAACCTGGCTACAGGATACTGACCATGGTGAGGAAAAGACAAGTTTCATTAAAAATACATGTATTACTTAACCCAGCCATTACACTCCTAGGTATTTACCCAAGGAAAATGAAAACGTGTCCATAAGCATATGGATAGATAGGCCTGTGGATAAATATATAAACTAAGGGAATAGAATTGAGAGCCCAGAAATAACCCCCAAACCCATGGCCAATTATTTTTTGACAAAGGAGTCAAGACCACTTGGTGGGGAATAAAGAGAGAATTAGATAACTGCATGTAGAAGAATGAAATTGGACCCCTACTTTGTATAGAACAATGAGCTCAAAGTGGATCAGTGACTTAAATATAAAAGCTAAAAGTCTTAGAAGAAAACAGAGTCAAAAAAAAACAAAACAAAAAACAAAAAACAAAAAACCCAAACCCACACAGAGAGGTAATTCTTCATGACCTCATATTTGTCAATAGATTGTTAGATTTAACACCAAAAGCAAAAACAACAAAAAAACCTACATACATAAGGTGGGCTTTGTCAAAAAATTTTGTACCTTAAAGGACATTAAGGAAGTAGAAAGTCAACAAATGAAATGGAAGAAAATGTTTTCAAATCATAGATCAGGGTTTGGTATTCAGAATATATAAAGAGCACTTACAGCTCAACAACAAAAAGAGAACCCAATTTAAAAAATGGGCAAGGGACTTGAATAGATATTTTCCCAATTAAGATAGATAAATGACCAACAAGCACATGAAAGGATGTTTGCCATCCTTTGTCACTAAGAAAATGTGAATCAAAACCACAATGAGGTAGCACTTCCCATCGATTAGGATGACTATAATCAAAAACAAAAAAATTAACGTGTTGGTGAGGATATGGAGAAATTGGAACCCTAGTACAGTACTGGGGGGAATGTAAAATCATTAAGCCATTAGAAAACAGTTTCTAAAAAATGTTAGAGTTACTATATAATCCAGCAACTCTACTCCTGGTATATGTCCAGGAGAAATGAAAACATGTCCCTGCAGAAACTTGTACACAGAAGTTTATAGCAGCATTATTCACAATAGCCTAGAGGTAGAAACAACCCATATGTCCATCAATAAATGAATGAGTAAACAAACTGTGATAGGTAGTGGGAGAACAATATCTGATTTTAAAGCTTAATATAAAGCTAATATTTGTGAAATGTGGATCTATAGATTAATAGACTCAAAAGTGAACCCACTCATAAATGTTAATATCCATTTGGGAACAAATGAATATTGACCTTACCTACACCATACAAAAAATTATAACACAAATTAAAGCATAGATATAAATGAAAAACCGTAATCTTTCAGAGAAAAATATAGCAAATTTTATAAAATTTGGGGAGGTAGTTCAAAAAATAAGTCTTTAAAAATTATAAATGGGGCTGATTCAAATTTAAAAGATTTTTTTTTTATTTTTTATTTGACAGAGAGAGACACAGCAAAACAGGGAACACAAGCAGGGGGAGTGGGAGAGGGAGAAACAGGCTTCCGGCAGAGCAGGGAGCCCGATGTGGGGCTCGATCCCAGGACCCTGGGATCATGACCTGAGCTGAAGGCAGATGCTTAACGACTGAGCCATGCAGGCACCCCAAAAGATTTTTTTTCTATTTAAAGGCTACCTTAAGAAAATGAAACAGCATGTCACAGAATAGGGAGAAATATTTTCAATGTATCTATATGACAAAACAGAAAGCAAACAACTCAATTTAAAAATTGGCAAGTATTTGAACAGATCCTAGTAGACAAATACGCTGTTCACATGTGTGACTCACATTATATTTCTATTGCACTATTTCTACAGCACTTGAGAATATAAAATTCAAAAAGAGCAAAGATTATTTTTTAAGCAGCATTTAGATTAAGTGTCCTCAACTAGTAACAGGATAAACTAGATCCAGATCCTCTTATTGGCAGAATCTGCATAAAACATCATATTCCAAATACATGCATTTTAACAAAGCTTTCATTATTTCAGGTAGATACGTAATATATCATTCTGTAGACTTCTGCTCATCTACAAATGCCTTGAAAGAGAATTTTAACCATGCTTAAAAAGGTTAAAAAAGTCGCAGATTAACCTACAACAAAGTCCCTTGTAGTCTCTTCCAGTAATAGCCATTGTTCTTCTGACTCCTAAGCATGTTCTTGATTTTAAACTATACATATTCCTTTGCTCTCTAGATTTTATCTCCTCTTTGTTTTCACTGACTTTTTTTGTGGGAGGAGGAGAAAAAATTCTAAATCTGGTTCATATCCATGACTCTGTCTTGCTTTAAACTTGGATTCCTTTCTCCATGGCTTTATTAGCTACAGTCCCAATCCCCACTCTTAGCTTTGGGACTCGGTAATTTTCAGATTCTTTACCCTATGAATGATGAAATACATTGCCCTGTAAACCACTAATTAACAATAATTTTTTAAATATGGGACCAATATGGGAAATGTTCAAAACATGTCAGGTTCTATAAATATCTCAGTAGAAAGACACAAACTAGAGAGAGATTCACATATAATAAATGCATGAATAGGAGTTGCAGCCATTCTAACAAAATATCAATCCTATTCAACTTAATATGAGAAATTGGGGCTGCTATTTATTCCTACTTCTTTATCCTTTAAATTCTGTGTCTTGTGCATCAAAAAAAAAAATCTTCACAGTTCTAAACACTCTATTGTGCAATGAATAAGATAAAGGGTGTGTAAATGCCAGAGGGAACATACACTATGTTGATGAATAATCTTAAAAAGTTTTTAACTATGTAGGAGTGTTCACTCTGAAAAGGAGAGTAATTTTAGAAATAGAGTCAATTAAGATAGTAAAAGTATTTTTTCTAGATCTGACTTCTATTTATAGTTGACAATGTAGAGGATTTATAGCGGGATATCCTATATACAAATGGCATTGCATTTAAATACACATTAGTTTGAGGAAATTTTCAAGAAAAACATTCCAAAGTATCTTTTAAAAAAAAAACAAGATATTCTTTTTACAAAAGCAAGGTGAAATTTAATGAATTAAACAACTTTTGAGAGGAAGTACTCTTAAAGCTTACTATTTGTTAAATGGACAAAATTTAGATTCACAGATAGTATTTCAAATAAAATGAAGAAAATATGACTCACTAATGCTAAAACTAATTAGGTTTGAGAAACACCCAAAGAGCAATGTCTAGATACAATGAATCATTCATTGATAAAAACTGATAGCATAAAGAACAAAAATGTTAGAAACTCTATCATGACAATTACCCTTGATCATATGATTAATACAGAGAGCTGGTAATGAAAATGGGGCACTCATTTACTTTGCATAAAAATTGTGATTTATTCCAACAGGGAAGTATAAAATGAAATTAGAAGTGAACTGGTCAAGGCTTGATTGTAAAGTCCTAATTCAGATTTATAAAATCAATCTCATTTATAACTTGCATACTTGAGTATTTTCCATGAACAAGGCACTTAGTAATGTGGGTTACACTAAGACAATAAGCATAATTTCTGCTCTCAAATGCAATAGCATAGAAAGTAATTTGTAGGTAATTCTAAAGAAATAAAAATGCTTTAAATTACATCAAACAATAGAGCTGGAAAAGGCTGAAATATTAGCAAAGATGATTCTAAAAATGATAGATAAGACGGAAGAGAACATGGTCCTGTTTGCCCTCATATCCCCCTTTTTTGCTCTGTGAAATTGGTGATCTGATTCCATAAATTGTATTTTTGAAAATCCCTTGCCATTTGGCTTACAATTGTGCTCTGCATATTGGAGGATGGAAAGGTGAAAGAAGAGAGGAAGCAGACTGTTTGTTGTCTATCTTGCCCTTGTACATCATCCCATCCTGATCACCAGTCATGGGCTGCATCTCCTTCAAGGCACTAGCTTACAGCTGCATGACTCTGGCCCCTGAGTTCCCATAACATTACCTTACTCGTTTGTGCCTAAAGTCTAGAGATAGTAGCTACATCCTACTATTGCTCATTGGTGGACTGTCTCACCACAGTTTTCTGTTCACTTTCTCAGCTTTTCTAGCACCTGTGTAACAAGCTATGTACATTAAATTCTCTCTATTTTAAATATTTTGAATGTTTTCTGTTTTTCTGGCTAGATCCTGAGCATAAGAACACCATCAGAGGATTACACCATGCAAATTCTTTACATATGACATTTCATATTTCCTTACAATGACCATATGAAATAGATATTATTTATAGTATCATTTGGCAGAGGAGGATACAACTACAAATAGAAGAGCCAGGATTTAAATCCAGGCAACAAGACTCTAAAATTAATGTTCTTAACCACTAGAATACTAGAACAAATCTTCTTTATCACCTGCCACGTGGGGAATGTCCAATAGGGATGACTCTAAGCTGTCCAAAACACCAAAAGATGAACCTGGTTCATCTTCATATTAATAGCCAAGGAGTAGGGCCAGGCATCATGGCTGCAATTAATTCATATATTGCGTACCAAGAGATTATTTTTCTTGGTGCTTGGATATAGAAGCTTAACAATAAAAACAAAATAGACAAAAATCCTTGTCTTCATGAGCTTACAAACCATTAGAGGGTGAAAGGTAATAGGTACATGAATAATATATTACTGTGGTATTATGTAGTAGTAAGTCCTATGATAGAAAATAAAGGAAGATGCATGAGAAATCTTACAGTTGCATGACTCTGGTATTGGAATTTTAAATATAGAAATTCTTTTTTTTTAGATGCTCCAAAATATCTCCTTTCTTCTCTCTCTTGTCCACAACCACCTTTCAGGATCACCTCTCCTCTTTTAGACTTGGATGAAACACCATACTACAGAGTATGAGATATAACTTAATGAATGGCCATCAAGGGACTGGACATGACATGGAAGTACAGGACGTTCCCCACCAGTTATCCCCATCAACTGTTTCCCCTCATGTAATCTCACAGGAAGCCTGAGGCCCTCTAATATCTCCCCAGTGAACTATTCTGATATGAAGTTCCTCCTTTCAACATTTTAAAATATTTTATGTGCCCAGTGAATACACTTACTGAGAACTTCTTGTATCTCTTTGTCTCTCTTGGTGAACAAATACTCAGTAGTAATGCATTGCATTAGCTTGCTTGGCATTTTTCTTTGCTTTGTTTCCAAGTTTCTCTCATCCCACCTTCACCCTGGGTATATTTCTCTCAAGGAAAGTATCACCACCTAAATCCTTTCCACAGACTCTAAGAAACTGAGCTTGTTTTATTATATAATTAGAAATTTGGAGGAGGCAGCTAATCAGGAATAGATTTGTGCCTCAGGTATGTCACAGATGCCATCTCATTCTATGTCAGCCTTTTACTTAGGTCCCTATGAAGGCCACTGAACCTCCTCTCATTGCATTTCAGTTTGTGGCAACAAGAAGGAAGGGGAAAGGAGAAACAGTTTTTGGGTCTCCCTTTTCATCATGAAAGAAAGAGTTTCCCCAGAAATGTTAACAGTGTAATCCCACTTAACATCTTTTTGCTTAAAACTGCCGTTTGGCAAGCCCTAGTTCAAGAGAAACTTGTAAAGTGAGTATTTAGCAGTTTTAGTCTTTTCTGTGAGAGTGTATAAGGAAACAGTTGGAATGGTGTGGACTGGCCAGGCAGTAGAGTTGGCTACATTCATTAAGAGGACTGCCAATAGAAGAAAATAGAGGGAATGCCACTGAGGCAGTATCTGAAAAAATAAATGGCTGAGATCATCTAGAATTTAGTAAAGATGTGAATTATCAAATTGAAATCAACCACTTATTCCCAAATACATTGAATAAGAATAAATTGATATCTTGTTAAAAGTTAAGTTGCTCCTCACAAAATCTGAAGAAAAAGGGTTGAAAGCAATTATAAAGAAAAAGATGAGTAGGCATCTGCTTGGCACAGTTGGTTAAGCAGCTGACTCTTGATTTTGACCCAGGTCATGATCTCAGGGTCCTGGGATCAAGCCCCGTGTTGCGCTCCACACTCAGCAGTCTGTTTGAGGATTCTCCTTCTCCCTCTGCCCCTCCCTCTGGCTCACGTGCTCTCTCTCTCTCTCTCTCTCTCTGTCAAATCTTAAAAAAAAATGAAAAGATGAGTTACATAAAAGGAAAAATTAGTTTTCAGTAGCAATGATAGAGGCTCAAAGACAATGGAACCTTATCTTAAAAGTGCTAAGAAAAATGTCACCTAAGAATTTCGTACCCAGTTCAATTATCATTCAAGGGTATGTATGATGTAAAGACATTTTCTTTCAAATAGTGGAAAAGTTTATCACTCACACATACTTGGTGAAAGAACTAGAATATATCTCAATAAAAAAAACTGAAATCAGTGGGGAATAGAATACAAGGAACAGTGGTATAGTCTGCAATGACCAAATTTTGTTTGAGGATAATTGTAAAGAATTGCAAGAATATATACATGGGGTGATCATTCAGTTTATTCTTCCAAACTGGAAAATTTTTGACAGTAAATAGGGTTACCAAAATTTTATAATTTCATAAAATATTTTCATTGTTTTATGTTGGTAGACCTTGTTATATAAAAAATGATATTTAAAATTAATATTTCTAAAAATAAATATGTATATATGTTTTGATGTATAAATTTTGTTTTAACATAATAACCATATATATTAAAGCAAAATTTAAGAAGTCTCATTAGTTTTCTCAACCACTAAAAATAATAAATTACTCTTGGCATATATTTATATACTTTAATACATTTCTTAGTGGTATCTGTTTCTAAAACCATATCAATAGACTTTTCTGTAAAATGTGTTTTTTTTTTAAATATGGTCTTATTGCTTTAAATTTTTATGAAGTCTGCTATAATTTTCCTCAAAATTGCTTTTCATAGTCAACAAATTAAAAATTGTTAACAAATTCCATTGAAGATTCTATTTTTTTTTAATTATGAAAACATTCTAGATGTTTAAGTGCCTTACAAGCTCAAAACAAAGTCTACTAAATCCAGGATACTTTCAGTTACCGTCTTTTTGCTTCCAACCAGAGTTTCTTTAATAAATATTTTTACAAGAAAATACTCGTGAAATTAACTGTTCTTACCTAAGATTATTTTAAATATTTTAATAAATAACTTAAAAAGATTAAAGATAGAAATTGAAGACAAAGTAAGAGAGCACAGTTAAAAGTAGAATTATCAAAAGATTATTTCCACAGCTGGAGATATTCCAAAGCACAATTATAGAATTTCTAAATTAAATATCATAATTTGAACTGTCAATTGTTTAATTCTGTTCTTGCATTTATAGGGATAAATTTTAGTGTCTTTCTGTTTGCAAACTTGGTTTCTACCCATCACAATTTGCTAAAATCTTATAATCCGACATATTTTCTGTCAATTCATTTTTTGATTAAAATGTCCTCTATTTTTAACATAAAGCAGTAAAAACAGTATAAATATTTACAAAAAGTAATATTTTTGGGCACTTAGATGTACTCACAAAATATTTACAGCTCAAACATTTCTGAAATGTAACATAGAAAATGAAAAGTGAAGGCTACATGTACTATTATGCTGAGCTTTTGTGTGTAATTCAATGTTGGTTTTTCCATAAAATTTTTACTTACTGTAAACGTATATGGGCAAAAATTATAAATTTTGACAACTTCAAGCTTCTATTTCCATTGGTAGAAATATCCATTTTGTTTGGTTATAATTACAATTTATGTGTAATCCCAAACCAATTCCAAGTACATTTCTGCTCTGTAGGCTTCTTAATTTAGTGTGAATATTGTTTTTATCGTAAAGATTTGCTCCACCAAAATTGGTTAAAATAGTTGTGTCCTTCATGTTGAATTTTAACTGAAATTCCAATAACATATTTGTTGTTTCACTTTTAACAAAATAAGCTTCCAGGGATGTATTTCTTCTCAATTAATGAATAACAGAAGCAATTGGTGACATTAAAAAATAAATACTGGAAAAATTTTTTAAAGTTCTTCTTGTACTAATAGAGTCAAGACATTAATATCTATCAATCACTTTATTTTTCACAGTATATAAGAAAACTAGAATTCAGTCAGCAGGTCAATTAATATAGAAAAGACATGTGATTCTTATGAAAAGCCATGCTTTAAAGAAAGATACATAAATACATAAATGTACCCTCTGCAGCTCTGAGTGTCATCTTCTTAACCAAAATGTTGAGGTAGATTATGAGACTATGATAGAAACTGGAAATAAAATACTTTTGAGTTTTATTGCACTCATGCTATTTATAAATACAACTATTTATAAATATTTGGTTAAAAATTAAAAATCTGGGACAAATACTAAACTAGCTGGATGACAGGACAATAGATGGCAAACCAAATATGCAGTCACCATGTTAAACACCACATTATGTTTTGTCATTTACATATAGTATGGTGGTATTTGGAGTAGAGTGCTTTTAAATCTGAATTTAATCTTGTAGAATGTATAGCCAGCATTATAGACTTAATCAAAAAGTTTTAGAATAACTTACATGAAGAATTGAAGAGGATTTTATAAAGCTTCACAGCTCTTAATAACTATGATTATAAATTATATATTGGAAAATAAAATATTGATGCTTTTATTCAATAAAATGAAGTATATTATAAAATTTTGTGAATTCTGTGAATCTATAGTTGTCATAATATTTAATTTTATGTTTCTTTTCCCTGAATAAAATGACAAGGTGCTATTTTTAAATATTGGTCTTCACTTAACTGCCTTATTTTCCCTCATGCTAAAAATGATGAACTATCATTTTTTCTCATTTATTTATTTTTATATAAAAGTCAGTGCATAATTACATCTCAACATAGAAACTGTAATTTAAGTTTTGAAACATAAAGAGTCTTGCTATGCAAATCGTATCCCTTCTTGGTCTTTATCTGCTGTACAATAGGATTCAAGATGAATTTCATACTATATGACATGGGTTAAGGAACACACTTTATTGAGAAAACTTACAAAGGGCCAAGGTCAACGAGTGATTTTTTTTTTTAGGAGCCCCTAATACTCCTATCATTCCACAGAAAGGTATGTAGAAGCACTGGGCCTCCTGAACACTTAGATCTCCATCCTTTGTTTATATGACTAGCATGGGAAATCAGCTTTATCATGGAGGGAATAAACACACTCCTGAATTTGGGGGCCATCGATTTATAAAATTGTTCTGGAAACACTAGTGCTTCAGTACCTGAAGATCTTAAATCTGAAGGCCTATCCCCTGGTTGGAGGGAGGAAGCCTCAGTTCTATGGGAAAATAAACTTGGCTGAAGGGAATCCCTGGTCACAGCTAGCTAATATACAGGCAACACAAAATGAGGATCCAGGGTCACTTTCAGCAATTGTGTCTGTGACACCATAAGTATTATAAAACTCACTGTGGGAAGTATCTTCTTTATTTATATACTATAACCATAATATTATCATTCGCAAATGGTCATTTATGATTAACAAGTTCTACCCTATACATGACAAATTTTCCTGAACTCTATAAATATGGCACGATTTTTAAGCATCATGTTTATAAAAATAAAGTCACCTGGTGCTAAACAATCTTAACTATCATAACTATCCCTGGACTTAATATTATGGACCTGAATGACACAGCACAACAAACAGCCCACGGAGCTACAGCTTGGAAGTAGCAGTTGAAAAATGCCAGGTGCAGACAGGAGGGAGAGAGTTTTTTATTCATCTCAGAGCATGGCTGGAGAGACAGGGATCACAGGGAAAGACTTTCATAAACAAAGGAGCTGGCAGGCACCATTTCCCTCTCTTGCCCCCAGTATAAACACAGAGCCATCTATGGGAACCAGCAAAGCCCTGACACTCACTACTTGTTTACAGTAAGCCCCCAATGCCCTTTGATGGATCTGTCTTTCCATCACACTTGCCTCAGTCATGGTGCTGTGGGCCCCACCCCAGATGCCCAGCACAAACCTCACCAACACCTTGTCTCCTGACCCCTCCATTTTGCGGGACCTCAGTTCCAGCAGCAGCAGGTCTTATTTTACAAGTAGACCAGTGCAAACCTTGTTAAAATACACCCCACCTGGCCGACAAACAAACACTGCCCACAACAGGCAAAGAGAGCCTCTGAAGACAACTGGATTGAAGGAGGAAGTGGACAGAATTCAAGAGCAGGTCACAGACAACACACATAGGAGACTTTCCTTGAAGCACCAGGTCCTAGGGAACAGGCAACATAGCATTTCTGGGCACTACAGTACCTCTTCTCATAAAGCCATTACCTTCAAGAACAGGAGATGAAGCTGACTTTCCAAATACATGAAACAGACAGAGAGAGTTAGACAAAATTAGGAGACAGAGGAATGTGTCCCAAATGAAAGAATAGAACAAAACCATAGCAAGAAACCTAAATGAAACAGATATAAGTAATATGCCCAATATGGAACTTAAAGTAATGATCATAAAGATACTCAAAAGACTTGAGAAAAGAGTGGAGGACATCAGTGAGATTCTTAACAGAGAGATAAAAAAGAACCAAAGATGAAGAACACAATAAATGAAATTTAAAATACACTTGATGGAATAAATAGCAGGCTAGAGGAAGCAGAGGAATGAATTAATGTCCTTGAAGACAGAGTAAGGGAAAGTAATCAAGCTGAGCAAAAGAGAGAAAAAAAATTATGCAAAGTGAAAATACACTTAGGGAACTCATCTAAGTCTACCCTTGACTCCATCAAGCGAAATAAGATTCACATTATAGGGATCCCAGAAGAAGAAGAGAGACAAAAGAGGGCAGAAAATTTATTGAAGAAATAATAGCTGTAAACTTCCCTGAGGAAGGAAACATATATCCAGATCTGGGAGGCACAGAGAGCCCCCAACAAAATCATCCCAAGGAGGTCCACACCAAGATACATAGTAATTAAAATGGCAAAAAATAGTGATAAAGTGAGAATTTTAAAAGCAGGAACAGAAAGAAAATGTTTACATACAAGGGAAACCCCCATAAGGCCATCACCTGATTTCTAGCAGAAATTTTGCAGGCCAGTTGAGAGTGGCATGATATATTCAAAATGCTGAAAGAAAAAGAACCTGCATCCAAGGATACTCTATCCAGCAAAGCTATCATTCAGAATAGAAGGAAAGATACAAGTTTCTCAGACAATCAAAAACCAAAGGAATTAATGACTATTTAACCAACCTTACAAGAAATATTAAAGAAGACTCTTTGAGTCAAAAGGAGAGACCATAAGTAAGAATAAGAAAAGTTGGAAGCACAAAAGCAGTAAAAATACATATATCTATAAAAATCAGTCTAGGGATTCACAAAATAAAAGAATGTAAAATATGACACAATATACCTAAAATGGGAGGGGAGAGGAGTAAAGAATGGGTTCAAACTTAAGCAACCATCAACTTGATATAGACTGCTATATGCAGAAGATATTATATACAAACCTAATGGAAACCACCAAAAGCCAGTAATAGAAATGCAAAGAATAAAGAGAGAGGAATGCAAATATATTACTAAAGAAAGCCAATAAACCATGAACGAAAGACAAGAAATGATCAGATAAAAACTACAAAAACAACTACAAAACAAGTAACAAAATGGCAGTAAATACATATTTATCAATAATTACTTTGAATGTAAATGTACTAAACACTCCATTCAAAAGACATAGGGTGGGGTGCCTGGGTGGCTCAGTCGGTTGAGCATCCAACTTGATTTTGGCTCAGGTCATGATCTCAGGGTTGTGGGATCGAGGCCCGTGTCTGGATCTTTGCTCAGCCTGGAGTCTCCTGGAGATTGTCTCTCTCCCTCTTCTTCTGCCCTCCCCCCACTCACATTCATACCCACTCTCTTTCCAATAAATAAATAGATCTTTAAAAAAAAAGACATAGGGTGACAGAGTGGATAAAAAAACCAAGACCCATCTATATGCTACATACATGAAGCTCATTTCAGACCTAAAGACACCTGGAGAGAGATTGAAAATGAGGGGATGGAGAAACATTTATCATGCAAATGGATGTCAAAAGAAAGTCAGGGTGGCAATACTTATATTGGAAAAAATAGACTTTAAAACAAAGACTGTAACAAGAGACAAAGAAAGACACTATATAAATAATAAAGGACACAATCAAACAAGAAGATATAACAATTGTAAATATTTATTTACCCAACATGGGCGCACACAAATACATACAACAGTTAATAACAAACATAAAGAAAGTAATCACTAGTCATACAATAATAGCAGGGGACTTTAATACCCCACTTACATCAAGGGACAGATCATCCAAACAGAAAATCAACAAGGAAACAGTGGCTTTAAATGATACTCTGGACCAGATGGACTTAAGATATATTCAGAACATTCCCTCGAGAAACAGTATAATGTACATTCTTTTCAAGTGCACATGGAACACTGTCCAGAGTAGAGCACTTATTAGGGCCACAAAGTAGGTCTCAACAAATTAAAAAAGATGGAAGTCATACCATACATCTTTTCTGACCACAATGATGTGAAACTAGAAACTAGAAATCAACCACAAGGAAAAAGAACACAAGTACACGAAGATTACGTAACATAATACTGAAAAATGAATGGGTCAATCAAGAAATCAAAGAGGAAATAAAAAATTACATGTAAACAAATAAAATGTAAACACAATGGACCAGAATCTTTGGGATGCAGCAAAAGCTGTCCAAAGAGGGAATTATATAGCAGTATAAGCCTACCTCAAGAAGCAGGAAAAATATCAAATAAAAAGCCTAACCTTAGACCTAAAGGAGCTAGAAAAAGGAGAACAAACAAAACACAAAACCGTAGAAGGAAGGAAATAATAAAGATTAGAACATAAATAAACAAAACTAAAAAAATAGAATGGATCAGTGAAACCAAAAGTTGGTTCATTGAAAAAGTCAAAAAAACTTTAAACCTCTAGCAATACTCATCAAAAAATGAAACCACAAATGAAAGAAAATAACTGATACCACATAAATACAAACAATTATAAAGAATATTATGGGCTAGAAGCAAGATGGCGGAGGAGTAGGAGACTTGGATTTCATCTGGTCTCAGGAATTCAGCTGGATAGGTATCAAACCATTGTGAACACCTATGAACTCAACAGGAGATCAAAGAAAAGAATAGCAACAACTCTCTGAATGGAAAAGCGACCAATTTCTGGAAGGTAGGACGTGTGGAGAAGTGAATCCGAGGCAATATTTGGGAGGATAGACGGCAAGAGAGGGGGCCTCCGTTGGCCACTTCTAGCAAGTGATAGAGCCACGGAGCAAAAAATCGGAACTTTTACAAGTCAGCTCCACTGGGGACGTCACTCCAGTGGCTAAGAAGGGGGTGGAACCCTCGCAGGACAGTGGGGTCTCAGGACCCTCGGGGTCACAGAAAGACCGGGGGTGCCTGAGTGCGGCAGAGCTCCCAGGTATCAGAGCGGGGAAGCCGGCTGCAGAAATGGAGCAGAGGTGCGGGCTCTCAGCTCGGGGTTGCCATAAACTGTGATCGGTGACAGTCGGGCCACTGCTCCTCCAGCAGGGACACAACAAGCGGCAGATCCAGGGAGAGTCCCCTTCCTCCCCTGGGAGGAGCAGCACGGGAGCGCACCGCAGGAATCTGCTGAGTTTGGAGACTCCACACGGGGTCGGGTGACAGAGATAGAAATGCTTGGTCACAGGCCGGGTGAGCACGGAGTGCGGCCAGAGAACAGGGACACGGGAGTGACTGCTTTTCTCGGGGGGGGCACAATGAGGAGTGGGGCCCCGAGTTCTCAGCTCCTCCCGGGCAGAGACTGGAAGGCCGCCATTTTCACTCTCATCTTCCAACACTGTATGGAAAGCTTTCAGGGAACAAAAGCTCCGGAGAGCAAACCCGAGCAGATTGCTTAGCCTGGACCAGCAAGAGTGGGGCAATTCCGCCTCCGGCAAAGACATGTGGGAACCACGGCAACAGGCCCCTCCCCCAGAAGATCAGCACGAACAGCCAGCCAAGGCCAAGTTTACCGATCAATGAGAACAGGAGAATTCCAGCACTAGGGGAATACTGCACATAGAATTCATGGCTTTTTTACCATGATTCATTAATCTTTCAAAGTTAATTTTTTTAACTGGTTTTTTTTTTTGAATTTTTCTTTTTACCTTTTTCAAACATCTTATCAATCCCTTTTTAAAAAAAATTTTTATTTTTCATTTTTAGAGTCATATTCTATTCTTTCATAGTAGTTATCCTTATTTTTGCCATATATATATAAGTTGTTCTCTCTTTAAAATTTTGAGATACACTTTCTTCTAACATTTCAAAATATACCCTAAATCTCTAGTGTATGGCTTTGTTTTAGTCTCCTGCCTGATCACATTCTCTCCCCTTTTTTCCTTTCTTTCCTTTTTTTTAAATCCTCTTCTTTCTTTTTTAACCTTATCAATTCCTTTTTAAAAATTTTTTCTAATTTTCATCTTTACAGTCATATTCCATCCCTTCATTGTATCAACCCTTATTTTGTACATATATAAGTCTCTCTTTCTTTAAAATTTTAGGAGGCACTTTCTTCTAACAGACCAAAATACACCCAAAATCTAGTGTGTGGCACTGATCTATGCACTAGCCTGAACATATTTGATCATATTCTGTTTTTTTTGTTTTGAACTGTTCTTGTTTGTTTTTATCCTTTTTTTTTTCTCTTTCCTTTTTCTTTCTTTCCATTTCTTTTCCCCTGGTTTCAGGTCTTTTCTGATTTGTTTAGAGTATATTTTCTGCGGACGTTGTTACCCTGTTAGCATTTTGTTCTCTCATTCATCTATTCTCCTCTGGACAAAATGAGAAGATGAAAAATATCACCTCAACAAAAGAAAAAGAGGTAGTACCGTCTGCCAGGGACCTACTCAATACAGACATTAGTGTGATGTCAGACCTAGAGTTCAGAATCATGATTTTAAAGATACTAGCTGGGCTTGAAAAAAGCAGGGAAGTTATTAGAGAAACTATTTCTGAGGAAATAAAAGAACTAACATCTAACCAAGTCGAAATCAAAAAGGCTATTAATGAGGTGCAATCAAAAAAGGGGGCACTAACTGCTAGGATAAATGAGGCAGAAGAGAGAATCAGCGATATAGAAGACCAAATGATGGAAAATAAAGAAGCTGAGAAAAAGAGAGATAACCAACTACTGGATCACGAGGGCAGAATTTGAGAGATAAGAAATACGATAAGACAAAACAACATTAGAATAATTGGGATCCCAAAAGAAGAAGAAAGAGAGAGGGGGGCAGAAGGCATATTGGAGCAAATTATAACAGAGAACTTTCCTAATGTGGTGAAGGAAACAAGCATCAAAATCCAGGAGGCACAGAGAATCACTCTCAAAATCAATAAAAATAGGTCAACACCCCAACATCTTATAGTAAAACTTACGAGTCTCAGAGACAAAGAGAAAATCTTGAAAGCAGCTCAGGAGAAGAGATATGTAACCTATAATGGTAGAAACATTAGATTGGCCACAGACCTATCCACAGAGACCTGGCAGGCCAGAAATGACTGGCATCATATATTCAGAGCACTAAACGAGAAAAATATGTAGCCAAGAATACTATATCCAGCTAGGCTGTCATTGAAAATAGAAGGAGAGATAAAAAGCTTCCAGGACAAACAAAAACTAAAGGAATTTGCAAACACAAAACCAGCCCTACAAGAAATATTGAAAAGGGTCCTCTAAGCAAAGAGAGAACCTAAAAGCAGCATAGACAAGAAAGGAACACAGACAATATACAGTAACAGTCACCTTACAGGCAATACAATGGCACTAAATTCATATATTTCAATACTTACCTTGAATGTAAATAGGCTAAATGCCCCAATCAAAAGACACAGGGTATCAAATTGGATTAAAAAACAAGACCTATTGATATGCTGTCTGCAAGAGACGCATTTTAGACCTAAAGACACCCCCACATTGAAAGTGAAGGGGTGGAAAACCATTTACCATGCTAATGGACACCAAAAGAAAGCTGGGGTAACAATGCTTATATCAGACAAATTAGATTTTAAACCAAAGACTGTAATAAGAGATGAGGAAGGACATTATAAACTACTTAAAGGATTTATCCAACAAGAAGATCTAACAATTGTAAATATCTATGCCCCCAACACTGGAGCAGCCAATAATATAAGGCAATTAATAACAAAAGCAAAGAAATACATCGACAATGATACAATAATAGTGGGGGACTTTAACACCCCCCTGACTGAAATGGACAGATCATCTAAGCAAAAGATCAACAAGGAAATAAAGACTTTAAATGACACACTGGACCAAATGGACTTCACAGACATATTCAGAACATTCCATCCCAAAGCAACAGAATACACATTCTTCTCTAGTGCCCATGGAACATTCACCAGAATAGATCACATCCTAGGTCACAAATCAGGTCTCAACCGGTACCAAAAGATCGGGATTATTCCCTGCATAATTTCGGACCACAATGCTTTGAAACTAGAACTCAATCACAAGAGGAAAATCGGAAAGAACTCAAATACATGGAGGCTAAAGAGCATCCTACTGAAGAATGAATGGGTCAACCAGGAAATTAAAGAATTAAAAAAATTCATGGAAACCAATGAAAATGAAAACACAACTGTTCAAAATCTTTGGGATACAGCAAAGGCAGTCCCAAGAGGAAAATATATAGCAGTAAAAGCCTTTCTCAAGAAACAGGAAAGGCCTCAAATGCACAACCTAACCCTACACCTAAAGGTGCCAGAGAAAAAACAGCAAATAAAGCCTAAACTCAGCAGAAGAGAAATAATAAAGATCAGAGCAGAAATCTGTGAAATAGAAACCAAAAGAACAGCAGAACAGATCGACGAAACTACGAGCTGCTTCTTTGAAAGAATTAACAAGATTGATAAACCCCTGGCCAGACTTATCAAAAAGAAAAGAGAAATGACCCAAATCAACAAAATCATGAATAAAAGAGGAGAAATCACAACCAACACCAAAGAAATACAAACAATTATAAGAACATATTATGAGCAACTCTATGCCAGAAAATTAGATAACCTGAAAGAAATGGATGCATTCCTAGAGATGTATCAACTACCAAGAGTGAACCAGGAAGAAATAGAAAACCTGAATAGACCTATAACCACTAAGGAAATTGAAGCAGTCATCAAAAATTTCCCAACAAACAAAAGCCCAAGGCCAGATGGCTTCCCAGGGGAATTCTACCAAACATTTAAAGAAGAATTAATGCCTATTCTCCTGAAACTGTTCCAAAATATAGAAATGGAAGGAAAACTTCCAAACTCATTTTATGAGGTCACATTACCCTGATCCCAAAAACAGACAAAGACCCCATCAAAAGGAATTACAGACCAAAATCCTTGATGAACACAGATGCAAAAATACTCACCAAAATACTAGCCCAGAGGATCCAACAGTACGTTAAAAGGATTATTCACCACGACCAAGTGGGATTTATCCCTGGGCTGCAAGGTTGGTTCAACATCTGCAAATCAATCAATGTGATACAATATATTAATAAAAGAAAAAACAAGAATCATATGATCCTCTCAATAGATGCAGAAAAAGCATTTGACAAAGTACAGCATCCTTTCTGGATCAAAACTCTTCAGAATAT
Organism: Callorhinus ursinus; assembly: GCF_003265705.2. Taxonomy (NCBI): domain Eukaryota; kingdom Metazoa; phylum Chordata; class Mammalia; order Carnivora; family Otariidae; genus Callorhinus; species Callorhinus ursinus. The sequence goes on along the minus strand of NW_027397074.1, from coordinate 65,386,230 downwards.
AGGGATAGAGGGTACATACCTCAGTATCATAAAAGCCATCTATGAAAAACCTACAGTCAATATTATTCTCAATGGGGAAAACCAGAGAGCTTTCCCCCTAAGGTCAGGAACGTGGCAGGAATGTCCACTATCACCACTGCTATTCAACATAATATTAGAAGTCCTAGCCACAGCAATCAGACAACAAAAAGAAGTCAAAGGCATCCAAATCGGCAAAGAGGAAGTCAAACACTCACTCTTTGCAGATGATATGATTCTTTATGTGGAAAACCCAAAAGACTCCACCCAAAAACTGCTAGAACTCATACACGAATTCAGTAAAGTGCCAGGATATAAAATCAATGCACAGAAATCAGTGGCATTCCTATACACCAACAACAAGACAGAAGAGAGAGAAATTAAGGAGTCGATCCCATTTACAATTGCACCCAAAACCATAAGGTACCTAGGAATAAATCTAACCAAAGAGGCAAAGGATCTGTCCTCAGAATACTATAAAATACTCATGAAAGAAATTGAGGAACACACAAAGAAATGGAAAAACGTTCCATGCTCAGGGATTGGAAGAACAAACATGTGAAGATGTCAATGCTACCTAGAGCAATCTACACATTCAGTGCAAACTCCATCAAAATACCATCCACTTTTTTCAAAGAAATGGAACAAATACTCCTAAAATTTGTATGGAACCAGAAGAGACCCGAATAGCCAGAGGAATGTTGAAAAAGAAAAGCAAAGCTGGCGGCATCACAATTCTGGACTTCCAGCTCTATTACAAAGCTGTCATCATCAAGACAGTATGGTACTGGCACAAAAACAGACATATAGCTCAATGGAACAGAATCGAGAGCCCAGAAATGGGCCCTCAACTGTATGGTCAACTCATCTTTGACAAAGCAGGAAAGAATGTCCAATGGAAAAAAGACAGTCTCTTCAACAAATGGTGTTGGGAAAACTGGACAGCAGAAGAATGAAAATGGACCATTTCCTTACACCACACACAAAAATAGACTCCAAATGGTTGAAAGACCTAAACGTGAGACAGGAGTCCATCAAAATCCTAAAAGAGAACACAGGCAGCAACCTCTTTGACCTCAGCTGCAGCAACTTCTTCCTAGAAACATCACCAAAGGCAAGGGAAGCAAGGGCAAAAATGAACTATTGGGATTTCATCAAGATAAAAAGCTTTTGCACAGAGAAAGAAACAGTCCACAAAACCAAAAGACAACCGACAGAATGGGAGAAGATATTTGCAAATGAAATATTAGATAAAGGGCTAGTACCCAAAATCTATAAAGAACTTATCAAACTCAACACCCAAAGAACAAATCATCCAATCAAGAAATGGGCAGACGACATGAGCAGTCATTTTTCCAAAGAAGACATCCAAATGGCCACAGACACATGAAAAAGTGCTCAACATCACTTGGCGTCAGGGAAATTGAAATCAAAACCTCAATGAGATACCACCTCACACCAGTCAGAATGGCTGAAATTAACAAGTAAATTAATGACAGATGTTGGCAGGGATGTCGAGAAAGGGGAACCCTCCTACACTGTTGGTGGGAATGCAAGCTGGTGCAACCATTCTGGAAAACAGTATGGAGGTTCCTCACAAAGTTGAAAATAGAGCTACCATACAATCCATCAATTGCACTACTGGGTATTTACTACAAAGATACAAATCTAGGCATCCAAAGGGGTACGTGCACCCCGATGTTTATAGCAGCAATGTCCACAATAGCCAAACTGTGGAAAGAGCCAAGATGTCCATCGACAGATGAATGGATAAAGAAGATGTGGTATTTATACACGATGGAATATTATGCAGCCATCAAAAGGAATGAGATCTTGCCATTTGCAACGACATGAATGGAACTGGAGGGTGTTATGTTGAGTGAAATAAGTCAATCAGAGAAAGACATGTATCATATGACCTCACTGATATGAGGAATTCTTAATCTCAGGAAACAAACTGAGGTTTGCTGGAGTGGTGGGGGGTGGGAGGGATGGGGTGGCTGGATGATAGACATTGGGGAGGGTATGTGCTATGGTGAGCGCTGTGAATTGTGTAAGACTGTTGAGTCATAGATCTGTACCTCTGAAAGAAATAATGCAATATATGTTAAGAAAAAAAGAAGAAGCAGATAGCAAGAGGGAAAGAATGAAGGGGTAAATCGGAGGGGGAGACGAACCATGAGAGATGATGGATTCTGAAAAACAAACTGAGGGTTCTAGAGGCAGGGGGTGGGTGGATGTGTTAGCCTGGCGATGGGTATCAAAGAGGGCACGTTCTGCGTGGAGCCCTGGGTGTTACGCACAAACAATGAATCATGGAACACTACATCAAAAACTAATGATGTAATGTATGGTGATTAACATAACAATAAAAAATTTAAAGAAAAAAAGAATATTATGAAAGAATGTATGTCAAAAAATTGGGCAATGTAGAAGCAATGGATATATTCTTAGAAAGACATAACCTCCCAAAAGAAACAGGAAGGAGATTACTAGCAATGAAATTGAATCAGTAATTTAAAAACTCCCAACTAACAAAAGTCTAGGACCAGACAGCTTCAGAGGTGAATTCTACCAAACATTTCAAGAAGAGGTAATATCTATTCCACTCAAACTATTCCAAAAATAAAAAAGGAAAGAAGACTTCCAAATTCATTCTATGAGCCAGCATTACTCTGATACCACAGCCAGATAAAGACATCACAAAAAAAGAACTACAGGCCAGTATCTCTGATGAACATAGACGCAAAAATCCTCAACAAAATACTAGCAAACAGAATCCAACAATATATTTAAAAAAAATCATTCAGTATAATCAAATGGGATTAATTCCCAGGATGCAAGGTAGTTCAGTATTTACACATCAATCAACATACATGACATCAATAAAAGAAAGGATAAAAACCATATGATCATTTCTATAGATGCAGAAATAACATTTGACAAAGTACAACATCCATCCATGATTAAAATCCTAAACAATGTAGGTTTAGAGGGAACATACCTCAACATAATAAAGGCTTTTTATAAAAAATTCACATCATACTCAATGGGGAAAACTGAGAGCTTTTCCCTAAGGTCAGAAACAAGACAAGGATATCCACTCTCATCACTTGTATTCAACATAGTCCTGGAAATTCTAGTCATAGCAATCATAGAAGGAAAAAAAAAAAGCATCAAATCAGTGAGAAGTAAAACTTTTACTATTTGCAGATGAAATACTATATACAGAAAACCCTAAAGACTCAACCCAAAAGCTGCTAGAACTGATTAATAAATTCAGTAAGGTTGATTAATAAATTCAGTAAAGTTGCAGGATACAAAATCAATGTACAGAAATCTGTTGCATTTCTTTACACCAGTAATGAAGCAGCAGAAAACAAAATTAATAAAATCATCCAATTTATAATTACACCAAATATAATAAAATACCTAGGAATAAACTTAACCAAAGAGGCAAAAGATCTGTACTATGAAAACTATAAAACACTGATAAAAGAAGAAAGAAATATGACACAAAGCAATGGAAAGACATTCCATGCTCATGGGTAGAGAAAATACTGTTATAATTTCTGTATTACCCAAAGAAATATACAGATTTAATGCAATCCCTTCCAAAATACCAAGAGCATTTTTCACAGAGCTAGAATAAACAATCTTAAAATTTGTATGGAGAACCTATTCTGAACACCTACAAACTCAACAGGAGATCGAAGAAAAGAATAGCAGCAACTCTCTGAACAGAAAAGCGACCACTTTCTGGACGGTAGGACATGTGGAACAGTGAATCTGAGGTGATATTCAGGAGGATAGGTGGCGGGGGAGGGGGCCTCTGTCAGCCGCTACCGGCAAGTGATAGAGCCGCGGAGCACAAAATCAGAAATTTTAGAAGTCGGCTCCGCTGAGGGACGTCGCTCCAGTGGCTAAGTGGGGGTGGAACCCTCGCAGGATAGTGTGGTCTCAGGACCCTTGGGGTCACAGAAAGACCGGCAGTGCCTGGGTGCAGAGCTCCCAAGTATCAGAGCGGGGAAGCCAGCTGCAGAGACGGAGCAGAGGTGTGGGCTCTCAGCTCGGGGTTGCCATAAGCGGTGATCCGCGGCGCATTGGGGCCACTGCTCTTCCAGGGATCCAACAAGCAGCAGATCTGGGGATACTCCCCTTCCTCCCCTGGGGAGGAGCAATGCAGGAGCGTACCACTGGGATCTGCTGGGTTTGGAGACTCCACACCGAGTCAGGTGCCAGAGATAGAAACACTAGGTCACAGGCCTGGTGCCCACGGAGTACAGCCGGAGACTGGGGAGACGGGAGTGATTGACTGCTTTTCTCTGGGGGGCGCACTGAGGAGTGGGGCCCCGAGTTCTCATCTCCTCCAGGGTGGAGATTGGGAGGCCACCACTTTCACTCTTGTCCTCCAAAGCTGTACAGAAAGCTTGCAGGGAACAAAAGCTCCGGAGAGCAAAACCGAGATTACTTAGCCACCCACCCCCCCAAGGGCGGGGCAATTCTGCCTCCGGCAAAGACATCTGAGAACCACTGCGACAGGCTCCTCCCCCAGAAGATCAGCAAGAACAGCCAGCCAAGAACAAGTTTACCGATTAAGGAGAACGGCAGAACTCCAGAGCTAGGAGAATACTGCACATAGAATTCATGGCTTTTTTCCCATGATTCTTTAGTCTTTCAAAGTTAATTTTTTTAACTCTTTTATTTTTTTAAATTTTTTCTTTTTCCATTTTCAACCAACATCTTATCAATCCCTTTTTAAAAAAATCTTTTTTATTTTTCATTTTTAGAGTCATATTCTCTCCCTTCATAGTAGTTAACCTTATTTTTGGTATACATATATAAATTGTTCTCTCTTTAAAACTTTGAGATACAGTTTCTTCTAACAGACCAAAATATACCCTAAATCTCTAGTGTATGGCTTTGTTCTAGTCTCCTGCCTGATCACATTCTCTCAGTTATTTTTTAAATCCTCTTCTTTCTTTTTTCAAACAACATCTTATCAATTCCTTTTATAAAATCTTTTATAATTTCCATCTTTACAGTTATATTCCATCCCTTCATCGTATTTACCCTTATTTTTATACATATCTAAGTTTTTCTTTGTTTAAAATTTTGGGAGGCACTTTCTTCTAACAGACCAAAATACACCCAAAATCTAGTGTGTGGCACTGATCTATGCACCAGCCTGATCATATTCGATCATATCCTGTTTTTTGTTTGTTTGTTTAATTTTTTCTTTTTCTTTTTTCTTTTTTCTTTCTTTCCCCTTCTTTTCCCCAGTTTTAGGTCTCTTCTGGTTAGTTTAGTGTATTTTTTCTGGGGTCGTTGTTACCCTGTTAGCATTTTGTTCTCTCATTCATCTATTCCCCTCTGGACAAAATGACAAGGTGGAAAAAATCACCTCAAAAAAAAAGAACAAGAGGCAGTACTGACTACCAGGGACCTAATCAATACAGACATTAGTAAGATGTCAAAACAAGAGTTCAGAATGATGATTTTAAAGATACTCACTGGACTTGAAAAAACCATGAAAGATATTAGAGAAACCCTTTCTGGAGAAATATAAGAACTAAAATCTAATACAGTTGCAATAAAAAAGGCTATTAATGAGGTGCAATAAAAAATGGAGGCTCTAACGGCTAGGATAAATTATGCAGAAGAGAGAATTAGTGATATAGAAGACCAAATGATGGAAAATAAAGAAGCTGAGAGAAAGAGAGATAAACAACTACTGGATCATGAGGACAGAATCTGAGAGATAAGTGATACCATAAGACAAAACAACATTAGAATAATTGGGATCCCAGAAGAAGAAGGAGAGAGAGGGGCAGAAGGTACATTGGAGCAAATTATAGCAGAGAACTTCCCTAATTTGGGGAAGGAAACAGGCATGAAAATACAGGAGGCAAAGAGAACCCCCCTCAAAATCAATAAAAATTGATTGTCAGGTCAACACCCTGACATCTAATGGTAAAACTTACCACTCTCACAGACAAAGAGAAAATCCTGGAAGCAGCTCAGGACAAGAGATCTGTAAACTACAATGGTAGAAATATTAGACTGGCAACAGACCTAGCCACAGAGACCTGGCAGGCCAGAAAGGACTGGCATGATATATTCAGAGCACTCAATGAGAAAAATATGCAGCCAAGAATACTATATCCAGCTAGGATGTCATTGAAAATAGAAGGAGAGATAAAAAGCTTCCAGGGCAAACAAAAACTAAAGGAATCTGCAAACAGTAAACCATCCCTACAAGATATAGAGAGCCTAAAAGTAACATAGACCAGAAGGAACACAGACAACATACAGTAACAGTCACCTTACAGGCAATACAATGGCACTAAATTCATATCTTTCAATACTTACCCTGAATGTAAATAGGCTAAATGCTCCAATCAAAAGACACAGGCTATCAGATTGGATTAAAAGACAAGACCCATCGATATGCTGTCTGCAAGAGACTCATTTTAGACCCAAAAACACCCCCAGATTGAAAGTGAAGGGGTGGAAAACCATTTACCATGCTAATGGACACCAAAAGAAAGCTGGGATAGCAGTCCTTATATCAGACAAATTAGATTTTAAAACAAAGACTATAATAAGAGATGAGGAAGGACATTACATCACACTTAAAGGGTCTATCCAACAAGAAGATCTAACAATTGTAAATATCTATGCCCCTAAGATGGGAGCAGCCAATTATATAAGCCAATTAATAACAAAAGCAAAGAAATCATCAACAACGGTACAATAATAGTGGGGGAATTTAACACCCCCCTGACTGAAATGGACAGATCATCCAAGCAAAAGATCAACAAGGAAATAAAGACTTTAAATGACACTGGACCAAATGGACTTCACAGACATATTCAGAACATTCCATCCCAAAGCAACAGAATTCACATTCTTCTCTAGTGCCCATGGAACATTCTCCAGAACAGATCACATCCTGGGGCCCAAATCAGGTCTCAACCAGTACGAAAAGATTGGGATCATTCCCTGCATATTTTCAGACCACAGTGTTTTGAAACTAGAACTCAATCACAAGAGGAAAATAGGAAAGAACTCAAATACATGGAGGCTAAGGAGCAGACCTACTAAAAAATGAATGGGTCAACCAGGAAATTAAAGAAGAATTAAAAAAATTCATGGAAACCAATGAAAATGAAAACACAACTGTTCAAAATCTTTGGGATACAGCAAAGGCAGTCCTAAGAGGAAAGTATATAGCAATACAAGCTTTTCTCAAGAAACAAGAAAGGTCTCAAATACACAACCTAACCCTACACCTAAAGGAGCTGGACAAAGAACAGTAAATAAAGCCTAAACCCAGCAGGAGAAGAGATATAATAAAGATCAGAGCAGAAATCAATGAAATAGAAACCAAAAGAACAGTAGAACAGATCAACGAAACTAGGAGCTGGTTCTTTGAAAGAATTAACAAGATTGATAAACCTCTGGCCAGACTGATCAAAAAGAAAATGACCCAAATAAATAAAATAATGAATGAAAGAAGGGAGATCACAACCAACACCAAAGAAATACAAATAATTATAAGAACATATTATGAGCAACCGTATGCCCGCAAATTAGATAATCTGGAGGAAATGGATGCATTCCTAGAGATGTATCAACTACCAAAACTGAACCAGGAAGAAATAGAAAACCTGAACAGACTTATAACCACTAAGGAAATTGAAGCAGTCATCAAAAATCTCCCAACAACAAGAGCCCAGGGCCAGATGGCTTCTCAGGGGAATTCTACCAAACATTTAAAGAAGAATTAATACCTATTCTTCTGCAACTGTTCCAAAAAATAGAAATGGAAGAAAAACGTCCAAACTCGTTTATGAAGCCAGCGTTACCTCGATCCCAAAACCAGACAAAGACCCCATCAAAACGGAGAATTACAGACCAATATCCTTGATGAACACGGATGCCAAAATTCTCACCAAATACTAGCCAATAGGATCCAACAGTACATTAAAATAATTATTCACCAAGACCAAGTGGGATTTATCCCTGGGCTGCAAGGTTGGTTCAACATCCGCAAATCAATCAATGTGATACAATACATTAATAAAAGAAAGAACAAGAACCATATGATCCTCTCAACAGATGTAGAAAAATCATATGACAAAGTATAGCATCCTTTCTTGATCAAAACTCTTCAGAGTATAGGGATAGAGGGTACATATCTCAATATCATAAAAGCCATCTATGAAAAACCCACAGTGAATATCATTCTCAATGGGGAAAAACTGAGAGCTTTCCCTCTAAGGTCAGGAACATGGGAACACGTCAGGGATGTCTAGTATCACCACTGCTATTAAACATAGTATTAGAAGTCCTAGCCACAGCAATCAGACAACAAAAAGAAATCAAAGGCATCCAAATCGGCAAAGAGGAAGTCAAACTCTCACTCTTTGCAGATGATATGATCCTTTATATGGAAAACCCAAAAGACTCCACCCAAAAACTGCTAGAACTCATACACGAATTCAGTAAAGTGCCAGGATATAAAATCAATGCACAGAAATCAGCGGCATTCCTATACACCAACAAGACAGAAGAGAGAGAAATTAAGCAGTCAATCCCATTTACAATTGCACCCAAAACCATAGGATACCTAGGAATAAACCTAACCAAAGAGGCTAAGAATCTGTATTCAGAAACCTATAAAATATTCATGAAAGAAATTGAGGAAGACACAAAGAAATGGAAAAACGTTCCATGCTCATGGATTGGAAGAACAAACATTGTGAAGATGTCAATGCTACCTAGAGCAATCTACACATTCAGTGCAATCCCCATCAAAATACCATCCACTTTTTTCAAAGAAATGGAACAAATACTCCTAAAATTTGTAGGGAACCAGAAAAGACCCCAAATAGCCAGAGGAATGGTGAAAAAGAAAAGCAAAACTGGGGGCATCACAATTCTGGACTTCCAGCTCTATTACAAAGCTGTCATCTTCAAAACAGTATGGTACTGGTATTAAAATGGACACATAGATCAATGGATCAGAAGAGAGAGCCCAGAAATGGACCCTCAACTCCATGGTCAACTAATCTTTGACAAAGCAGGAAAGAATGTCCAATGGCAAAAAGACAGTCTCTTCAACAAATGGTGATGGGAAAATTGGACAGCCACAGGCAGAAAAATGAAACTGGACCATTTCCTTACACCACACACAAAAATAGACTCCAAATGGTTGAAAGACCTAAACGTGAGACAGGAGTCCATCAAAATCCTAAAGAAGAACACAAGCAGCAACTCTTCAACCTCATCTGCAGCAACTTGTTCCTAGAAACATCGCCAAAGGCAAGGGAAGGAAGGGCAGAAGTGACCTATTTGGACTTCATCAAGATAAAAAGCTTTTGCTCAGCGAAAGGAACAGTCAACAAAACCAAAAGACAACCGACAGAATGGGAGAAGATATTTGCAAATGAAATATCAGATAAAGGACTAGTATCCAAATCTATAAAGAACTTATCAAACTCAACACCCAAAGAACAAATACTCCAATCAAGAAATGGGCAGAAGACATGAAGAGACATTTTTCCAAAGAAGACATCCAAATGGCCAACAGACACATGAAAAAGTGCTCACCATCGCTCGGCATCAGGGAAATCCAAATCAAAACCTCAATGAGATACCACCTAACACCAGTCAGAATGGCTAAAATTAACAAGTCTGGAAACGACAGATGGCGGGGATGCAGAGAAAGGGGAGCCCTCCTGCATTGTTGGTGGGAATGCAAGCTGGTGCAGCCACTCTGGAAAACAGTATGGAAGTTCCTCAAAAAGTTGAAAACAGAACTACCTTACGACCCAGCAATTGCACTACTGTGTATTTACCCCAAAGATACAAATGTAGGGATCTGAAGGGGTACGTGCACCCCGATGTTTATAGCAGCAATGTCCACAATAGCCAAACTGTGGAAAGATCAAGATGTCCATCCACAGATGAATGGATAAAGAAAAGTGGTATATGTATATACAATGGAATATTATGCAGCCATCAAAAGGAAATAAATCTTGCCATTTGAAATGACGTGGATGGAACTGGAGGGTATTATGTTGAGTGAAATAAGTCAATCAGAGAAAGATATGTATCATATGACCTCACTGATACGAGGAATTCTTAATCTCAGGAAACAAACTGAGGGTTGCTGGAGTGGTGGGGTGTAGGAGGGATGGGGGGGCTGGGTGATAGACATTGGGGAGGGTATGTGCTATGGTGAGCGCTGTGAATTGTGTAAGACTGTTGAATCACAGACCTGTACCTCTGAAACAAATAATACATTATATGTTAAAAAAAAAAAAAGATGAGAGCAGGAAGGGAATAATGAAGGAGGGGGGCATCGAAGAGGGAGACAAACCATGAGAGACGATGGACTCTGAGAAACAAACAGGGTTCTAGAGGGGATGGGGGTGGGGGATGGGTTAGCCTGGTGATGGGTATTAAAGAGGGCATGTACTGCATGGAGCACTGGGTGTTATATGCAAACAATGAATCATGGAACACTACATCAAAAACTAATGATGTATGGTGATTAACATAACAATAAAAAATTTTTATGGAATCACAAAAGACCTCAAATACCCCCAGCAATCTTGAGAAAGAAAAACAAAACTGGAAGTATCACAATTCCAGACTTCAAGTTATGTTACAAAGGTGTAGTGATCAAAACAGTATGGTGCTGGCACCAAAATAGACACATGGATCAATAGAACAGACTAGAAGACCCTGAACTAAACCCGCAATTGTATGGTCAGTTAATCTTTGACAAAGAAGGAAAGAATACCCAGTAGGAAAAAGACAGTCTCTTCAACAAATGGTGTTGGGAAATCTGACAGCAACATGCTAAAGAATGAAACTGGACCACTTTCTTATACCACACACAAAAATAAATTCAAAATGGATTAAAGACCTAAATGGGAGACCTGAAACCAAAAACATCCTAGAAAATAGCACAAGCAGTAATTTCTCTGACATCAGCCATAGCAACTTTTTTTCTAGATAAATCTCCTGAGGCAAGGGAAAAAATTTAAAAATGAACCATTGGGACTACATCAAAATAAAAAGCTTCTACACAGTGAAGGAAACAGTCACCAAACCTAAAGGCAACCTAAGGAATGGGAGAAGATATTTGCAAATGACATATATGAGGAAGGGTTAGTATCCCAAATATATGAAGAATTTACACAGCTTGTGCTCTGTTGGTGTGAATGCAAAATGGTGCAGCCACTGTGGAAAGCAGTATGGAGTTTCCTTAAATGTTAAAAATAGAAATACCCTACAATACAGGAATCCCATACTGGGTATTTACTCAAAAAATACAAAAACACTAATTCAAAGCAATACATGCACCCCTATGTTTATTACAGCGTTATTTACAATAGCCAAATTATGGAAGCAGCCCAAGTGTCCATTGATTAATGAATGGATAAAGAAGAAGTGGTACATATGTATGTGTGTGTGTGTATATATATATATAATGGTATAATATTCAGTGATATAAAAGAATGAAATCTTTTTCCATAGATGGAGCTAGAGAGTATTATGCTAACTGAAATAAATCAGAGAGAAAGACAAATACCATATGATTTCACTCATATGTAGAATTTAAGAAACAAAACAAACAAGCAAGCGGGGGGGGTGGGAAGAGAGAGAGAAACAAACCAAGAAACAGACTCTTAAGTATAGATAACAAACTGAAGTTTACCAGAGGTGAGGCGGGGGGGTGGCGGAATGGGTGAAATAGGTGATTGGGATTAAAGAGTACACTTATCATGAAAACAAGCAAACAACAATGAAAACAGTGCAAAAAAAAATTATTTTACAGTTCGGAAGTCTGAAATGGCTCTTACAGGGCTAAAATTAAGGTGTCAGCAGGGCTGAATTGCTTCTGGAGGCTCTAGGGGACAAATAGTTTCCCTGCCTTTTTAAGCTTCTGGATGCTGCCTCCATTCTTTGGCTTCTGACCCCCTCCATCTTCAATAAAAGCCAGCAATTAAAATCACTACCTTCTCAGCTTCTGTTGTCACATCTCCTTCTCTGACTCTGCCTCTCCTGCATTTCTTTATGATGACCCTTATGATTACACTGGGACCACTTAGATAAATGAAGATAATCTCCCCATCTCAAGATCCTTAACTAATCCCATCTGCAAAGTCCCTTTTGCCCTGTAAGGTAATTTATTATCAGGTTTCAGGGATTAGGACATGGATATCTTGGGAGAGTCATTTTTTTTTTCTATCTACCACAGCACCCCTTTTGTTCACATTCCAAAAAGCACAACTGAAATGCTTCTTTGAGTTAGCAATCCTATTTCTCAATTTCCTGACTATCAACTGTAATGATTTAGGTTTTCAGAGTATCGAGAGAAGATTTTCTTGCCAGATGACTGGATAATATAAATAGCATCAGCAACTGAGTTTTGAAATAGAGGACATTATTTTAGAGTTTTTATTATATACAGCTTACATAGACAGAATGATTCTGTCTCACGGCTACTATATCCATCAACTCAATTTTATCACTTTGTTTTTCTAAACAAAAAAAATTATAAATCATATACATCTGTCATGTTATTTGTTGCTGTAAGGGGCATCAAGTGTTAAGAACAAGTGTTTAGAGTTCAAAGTGATGTATTCTTTCTTTTTAATAACTTGTCTCTGCCTGGTATTTTCTTACCTTGCAGCAAAATTTTAGAGGTTGCTATGTTCTCCGATGAGCCATTATAAATCCAAAGAGATTTACCACACTAAGAAAAAAAAAAAGCTTCTGTTTGTTTGATAATTCACTGAGTCCTTTCTTCACATCAGATAAATGCTTTTTGACCATGTGAGATCTAATAAAAGCAAATGCCAATTTTGTTAAATTCCTCCTCTGCTGCATCTGTGCATGGGTCATTACACACCTTCAGCACATCATGTGTACTGGACATTAAAGCTAGACCTGGTGCATCTAAATCAGTCTGTAATTTATGTAGTTCAGTTATGGATTTTCACTGCTAACGCTTCATAATATGACTCAAGCATTTAGCTATTCAACAAAAACTAAAAATTACTCAAACTGAGAACAATTGCTTTTATTTTTTATTGTTGACCTCATTATGGCTTTGAGTCTCACTTTGCTTATATTTTGGATTCATGTCAATTCACACAAACACAGATACAGATCATTTGGGGCTCTCACACAGTTGGTATGATCGGCAAACGTGCTATAGCAGAATAATGGACATTCTGTAATGCAATGCCTTGTGTAATCTGTTCTGGGGGCTTCAGTATAGGAGAAACATATGAGATTATTTTGATATTTCAGTAGATTATTTCTGTGAGGATCTAGATGGGTCTAATTTACTCAGAATTCCACTCTAGGATGAGTGTTAGAACATGATTTCAATGTATACAGATATCTGAAAGGGTCCCCTCAGAAGAACTCAGGAAAAGAATTTGTTTGGCAACTGTTCTTTCAGAGATTGTTGTACAAGACTAGTCTAAAGAATAAATTACTGATGTGAAAGCAACATGTTTCTAGAAGAAATGTCATTGTAACTTGTTCAGGTATGGTTATCAAGCACACCGTGTCATAGGTGATGTTGTACTTGCCAGTAAACTAGAACTGAGCCAACATCCACTTCATGAAACATGGAACAAGAGCTATTCTGATGCTCTACCAAGAGCCAGTAAAAGTTCATGGTGCCCTGACAGCGGAGATGGCTCAGACATTACAGCAGTTCAGGGAGGGGCTCAGTCCTTCACTGATACTCTGATGCTGAGTGGTATCAGTCCTTCACTGATACTCTGATGCTGAGTGGTATCCAAAGCATCTCTAGCATGAGGGAAGCAAGGCAGACAACTGGACCTAAGATCCCTTCTTTAAATTTGACCAATAAAGGGGGTGGCTGAAGATTGTGCTAACAGGAGCTCCTTTGGAAAGGATCCTAGAAAAGATCATCCAGAGGGAGAAAAAGCAAAAGACAAAGCAGGAGGACAAAATGAAGGTAAAGACAAGTTCTTGTTTTGAGTTAGAATAATTTACTTTTTTTTAAAGATTTACTTATTTATTTATTCTTAGAGTATGCAAGGGGGGAGGGGCAGAAGGAGAGGGTAAGAGAGAGAATTTCAAGCAGACTCTGTGCTGAGCACAGAGGCCCATGTGGGGCTCAATCTCACAACCCATGAGCTCATGACCTGAGCCAAAACCAAGAGTTAGACGCTTAACTGACTGAGCCACCCAGGTGCCCCTAGAGTAATTGACTTTACTAAATAGCCTTATTCAGTTAAATTTAGAGACAAATCAACTCTGTAATTTTACATACAACATTACTTTTGGGGAAGGCAGTGGAAATTAAATATCCAAAATTGCCAGTCACTTTAAAAACTGAAAACGAGAAAATGCTGGAATGCTGGCTTAGTACTATTCTATCACTCTTAAACACTACCTCACCAGCTAAGGTTTCCCTCAGTAGCTATTTTTACTTGTCCTCTTCGGGACAATTCAGACAGTTTAGGTCCTCTCTTGATCTCTGGCCTCAACAGCTAATTTCTGCTCTTAGTTGACAGCACACCATATAAATAACCTGTACTCCCCTCTCCAGCTCAAATCACCCTTGATATCATCATGGTTACCCAGAAACTGCCTGATTTCAAAACATCCTGATGGGTGTGCGTTCATATGCAGACTCTGAAGCCTCACTTTGAGAATATAGGAAGCATTTATAACATTCATAACAAGCATTCCCAGTTGACTGATCTACACAGTACAGTTTTTTTTTTGTCTTTTTTTTTTTTTTTGACAACCACTGTGTTAAGTCTTCAAAATTATTGGAAAGGGACAAACCTCTGTCCTTTCTTCTTTGCCCGGCTTCTTAACTGAATCTTTTAGGTGAGTTGATTCATATAGAAATAAGTTAAGAGAACAGAAGTATTTTGAACAGCCAGTTTGTAAAACTAAAAAGAATCAGGATTAGATTTTATATACATAGACATATAGCATTATTAAATGTTTAATGGTAGACATGAGACAAAGCCAGTACACTGCTGAAAACAGCAGATGCCATGTTATATTACTCACCATTAAGGTACAAAGTCATTACATGTTAATCAACAAATTAATTTTGGGGGTCACTTTCTGTGATAAAACAATCCCCTGATCTAAGTTTCCCTCATGTTAGTTAAAGGTAAGATGTTTCAGTGACACTCTTTTAGAATGTATCATAGGCATTTTAGGGAGATTTATACAGCTGCAATCTAACATCAGATAGATTTCAGACTACATAGAAATTTCTCATTATAGGTTATTCTTACTTATCAAAACTACTAGTCCACATGACAGAGCATGCCTGTTGAATAAATGTTCTTTTCCTTATAAGTTTTTGAGTTTTGTTGTGTTTAGCAAGGTAGCTGTTTTTCTTTACTGTGCCTTAAAAAAAAATTACAAATATCAGATAAAAGGTTCATATTAACTTTTAACAGAGAAGGATCCAGGTTGACGAGTAAGTTATTGTGAATTAATTCTAGTCTTTCTAAATAAGTTACTGAAATTATGGCCTGTGAGTGGAAATATAAAAGTGATTTGAGAAGTTGCTATAGCATTTGAACACAAGCATGAACTTAACAATTTATTTAAATATATATGTAGAGGATAGGACCAAGACCCATATCAGCTATTATTTGTTCAAAATAACAACTTGATTTTAACTTGACACCTTTTTGATATATGCAAATTATTCGAATGTGACCTTGATTTCTCAAGAACATTTGTTAACAGGAGATAGTTAAAGGTTATAAAAATGTTTATTCTCATGGGATTGAAGGGCTTAAAGTTTAAATTACCCCCAATGCTGTTGTCTCAGCATTACAAAATGAACAAGAAGAATAGGAAATGGCAACTTAATTCTTCATAGCTTTGATGGTAATGAAAGAGGAACCTGAAGGCACAGGGGCAGGGGGGTCTTAAGACTAAATTAAAAGAAGTGTATACCAGAAATCTCAGTATTCCAAGACAGATAATCAGAAAAGGCTCAAAACTTATATTTCATGTTACAAAGAATTTACAAGTGCCAATATAGAATTTTGCAAAATTCCCTTTACCTTTATAGCATGACTTTCCTACCTCACATAATAATATTTAAATGTTTACCCAGAACTTTCTTGGTTCACCATTCAAACTACAGATTTTATTCATTTAGTCATAGTTCTCTTATGATTCAAATTCTATAAATGAAATAAATGAGAAAATGAAAAGAGCAGAGCCAGGATTCCACCTAAAATGATTATAGCACAGCATGCATATTTAAATACCATGTGCAGCTGTACAGGGGAAATATGAGTTTAGACAAAACCATTTTCAAACTCTTCTAAGTAAGACAACTACCTAAAGGTATGGTCTCTAAAATTGGTAACATCATTAAATGAGAGCATTATCACATTGCCCATTGTATATAATGCATTTTTTCAAGATATATATGGGGCTTCTGTTTCTTAGTTGTGTCATTTCTTGGTTCTTTAGAACTTTGTGTCACACAACGAAATTATGAATATAGTAAGGGCTTTAACTATGATAACATTTCTCTGAAATGATTCAATATGAAGATTTTTATATTTATGAATTTTTATTGATTTTCAAGAGTTATATTTGAGCTTTAAGATGTAATATTTAACCAAAAGAGATTCTCCAAATATAAGCTTTCAAAATATTTGACTCACTTTTATAGTAAATTATAGATCCTTTATTACTTTCTTATTAGTTAGGAAATTGGTCTAATTATTTTATAATACCAGGAAAGAGTTGGTTATATAGCAGATATTTAATTAATACTGGATTGGTAAATTGATTTAGCTTGTTTCTAAGTTTTGCTCCCTGGTAAATTATAATATTCTGCCATATTAAAATTCTTAAGAGTGACTTAGAAATTATCTTTGAATTGAAAAGAGTTTCTAAAATGGAATTAGAAGAGATTTGCCACTTTTTTTCTAAGCACATCAGGTAATTAATTGTTTGTCAGGGAGGTAAGGGTTCCCTTTTTCCAATTATTTAATTAAGTCATTAGATGTTATCAGAGAGTCCATTGAATCCTTCACTTTCCTACCATTATATCTTTTATTTTTTTCAAGTTCTCTAATTTCTTGTGAGAATTAGTAGCTGATGGAACATGAGTGATGAATTTCAACTTTGACAAACAGAGTTCCAATGCTAATCATGCTCTGTTCAAAGAAGTCATACAGTTTAAAGAGTTCTTATTCATTTCATGGGGCTTCTCAGAGTCCATCTTCTCTCATTTTTGCTATAGTCCAGATTTTTATTTCAACAAATCCTAATTGTGTCTTTATTAACTCATCCTAAATTAGATCGCTAGTCACTGTTATCCTTGTATTTTCACCATTATTAAGCTCTGCTCTTGACTACCTCAAGAATTTTGTTTGTATGTTTTTTGTTTCACCAAGTAGTAGCCGAAAAGCCTAGAAACCAAGCTCCTGCCATTAATACAAAGATGTCTGCCAAATACTAGTTTCACCATAAATGTTTATGAGTGAATGAGCTGCTCGTATAGAGAAATGCATGAGGTGATATCAGTGGCTCTCTTCCATGTCCCATCAATGATACTTTTTGTCATCCACTCATCATGATACTGAAAAAGTCATTTACCTTTTTTCTTACTCGATTTCTTTTCATTTTGTTTTCATTTTCTTTTCTTTTCCTCCCCAAAATATACTTTTACATTTCCTCCAGCCATCCCAGCTGAAAAGTTTCTAATCTTACTTCAAGAACAGATCATATCATCAAATATTCTTCCCTTTTATTTTGAGTAGTCAAACAAAGGATCTTGTGTTTTCACTAAAAATGTTCAGAAACAAAAGATGTACCATATTAATCAGGGTTCTCCAGAAAAAAATAGAACTAGAACTACATACATACATACACATTCTAATATATAATATATATATAGTC
>NW_027397074.1:65356301-65367842 GCF_003265705.2 Callorhinus ursinus | reverse complement strand
TATATATATAGTCCCACCATCTGCTGTCTGCAAACTGAAGACCCAAGAAAACCAGTGATATGATCCCAGCACTAGTTCAAAGGCCTGAGAATGAGTGAAGCCAATGATATAAATCCCAGTCCAGGGATAGGGGAGGACAGTGTCCCAGCTCAATCAGGCAGGCAGTAAGGGGACAAGTCCTCCCTTTTTGTTCTAATCAGGCCCTTAATGAATTGGATGAGGCCCATCCACATTAGGGAGGACAATCTGCTTTACTGAGTCCAGGGATTCTAATGCTTAATCTCATCCAGAAACATCCTCACAGACATGCCCAGAAATAATGTTTAATCTGGGCAACCCATGGCCCAGTCAAGTTGACACATAAAATTAACCATCAAACATACCTTTCAATATTTGATACATCCTTTGATTTCCACAGGGCATAAGCCAGTTTTAAGTCATTTAGAAATATATAGAAAGTAAATGTATTCTTTTGAACCCCACACATCATGCAAGCCATTTACAGAAAAAGTATATGATACTCTAAGTCTCAGAAGATTTATTATATCACTAAGGGAAGGATTCCTTTAGTTCTTCCTCAAGAGTGAATTAGATGATGTTTTACTTTGAGAAAGAAAGAAAAAAGATTAAAACAACAACAATCTACTGACAGCCTTTTTTCTTTGTGGTTTTAAAAAATAAAAACAGGGGTGCCTGGGTAGTTCAGTCAGTGTCTGCCTTCGGCTCAGGTCATAATCCCAGGGTCCTTGGATCGAGCCCCGCATAGGGCTCCCTGCTCAGCGGGAAACCTGTTTCTCCCTCTCCCACTCCCCCTGCTTGTGTTCCCTCTTTTGATATCTCTGTCAAATAAATAAATAAAATCTTAAAATTAATTAATTAATAAAAAATAAACACATTTGTTTTGGATTCAGAAAGACATATTTCATTGAGGTTGCTCTATTTAAAAAAAAAAAGATACAGGATTTTGTAAATGTGATTATTATCCTGAGAAGTCTCTCTAGACTCTACAGTTAGAATCATGGAAGGTGTGACTACAGATACAATGTTCTATTCAAATGGAAAGATATTCCAATAAAAATATTTTCCTGTGCTTGAAAATGTTTGAAAATCTCACCTAGGTGACTGACAAAGGAACTTGGGAAGTTTTGCAATAACTTCATAGGTCTCAATAAAAACAAAACAAACTCACTTTTTTTCTCCTTACAATGCTTTCCTATATTCCAGACATGGTTTCGTTGTTCCTTTTTTTTAACCCCAAGGAAATTAGGGTGTGTGTGTGTGTGTGTGTGTGTGTGTGTGTGTGTGTGTTTTGTTGTTGGTGTTTTTTTGTTTTGTTTGTTTGTTTGTATATGCAATAACATTTTCAAGGTCTTTTAGCTTGTCTTCTCCATTGTTCACAGACATCTTATACCCAAAGTGGTGTTAGAGCTTTTTCATTCCATTATGAAGGATATTAAAATGAAGCAATCAGGGAGAACTGGTTGCAAGTTCAAGAGAAGTGGTGAAAAATCATATGCAACTAATTCTTTTGCTATTTGAAATGACTATAAAAGATAATGGATATGTCAGCAGACAATTAGATCAGCAGTGCAAAGAAAAGAAATTGCAATACAGGAAAGAACTTAAATATAAAGCAATTGTTAAAAAGGAAAAAAAATCCCTTTAGTTGGTTATTTGGAAACATCCCCTCACACATCCCAGTTTGATTTGAACATATTTCTTTTCAAAATCTGTAACTAGTGATTAAATTTACAAGTATACAAATTATTTGGAATGTTTTAAAAGCTAAGGCCATTTGATTAAAAAGCTGCCTAGAAGCAGTGGGGTCTCTAAATGATGGGAACTATTTACATAATTAAAATAGTCTACCTTTACCGAGGATATTAAGTGTTCAAAAATTTACATAAACTCTCATTTTATTTATCTGTGTGCTTTGAAAATCCCTGTTACAAAACTGATTTTAGAAGTAGTTACAAATGATAAAGAGGAAACAAGAGATTACTTCTTTGGCAATATCTCAACTTCAGTATCTTAAGTGCTGAGGGACTCTGCTCTCAGCTAGATTTACATTAGCAGAAAATGAAAAGACAGTTAACAGTTAAAAAGTCATCATTTCAGAGCTTTGTGTTTAGAGAAGATTCTAAAGAGTAATTTCTGTGTTCACCCTCTGCCTGTTCAGCACTTTGGTGTCTGTCCCTGCAAGTGTCTACAATTCCTGTGCACTAAATAAGGCTGAATTTAACAACATGAAGAATTCAGTTTCACACATTGCTAAGTATGCAAATAGTGTTCCATAAATGAACTGCCCTGCTAGCTCATGTTTCCTGAATGAAAGAGTGGATGATTGATGATGAAATGGACCAACAATTTGAAAGTAAGTACATATAATGGAGAGATTTGGTACATGGCTGTGTTTCTCACCAATGTGTAAGTGCCTGGGGATAATACAGAAATTGCCTTTTGCTTGATAGTATAAATTTTAAATCAATCTCCTTCAGTTAATCAGAAGAAGAGAAGCTGGTCTGGCTCCTGCCGTAGCCTTTATGTTTCTTATTAACTTTGCTCACTGAATTTATGATTTATTTATTTTTTAATAACCAACTCACACAGCATACACTGATGGATCAGATATGATTTAAGTTGTGGGAGATTTGCAGCTTATATTTTATAGAGGATTACATATCCCTTAGAAATGTCATGTTATTTTCAAAAGCATTCACCAGTATTATGTAAAACAATTAGCTGCATTTAGAAAAATGTGAATAAAAAACCAGGTTATGATAATATATCAGCTTTAGTGCAGAAAATATATCAAATAGAATCCCAAAGATATATAATTTATACAGAGTGCAAAATGGAGGGTTTCTGTATTGTATTCCTATTTAAATTCTCCTTCCCCTGCCAGGCACATTATTTCCTTTTCCTTGATAAAATTCCTTGACACATACAGTGTTAGACCTTTGCTCTGTAGACCTCCACCAATGGGGGTTCAATCAAGAGACCCAGAACTTACCCTGACATGACCCAACCTCTAATTTTTCCCCTCTCCACCCCCTGCCCCTTTTCCTGAATTCTACTACTATCCGTTTGAAATCATCAGGACTAAACTAATTATAATATTCATCTCTTTTTATATCAATCACCACAGGAAGCTCAGGCCTCCAAGTTATTCCTCATTCCCCACATTTCAATTCTCAGAACACTCTATAGCCTTTTTTCTACCCAATTTTCCCCTTTCACAACTCCTAAAATTTTTGCTTTGCTCTCTAGAAATCACCATATCCTCAAATTCTCTGAGTATTCTCATCACTTTCTTGTTCTAACCAACCTTTCCACACAGCTAGTTCAATTGTTCTGTCTCCTTACCTTCTCCAACCACTGGACCTGGAGATGTGGTAGATAAAACTTGTTCTGATTGCCACTTCCAACATACTCTCTTCTCTTCCTCTCCAAAGACCCACAGTCTAAATGACTTGAGTCACTGTTTCTCATTCCTTGAAGATTTGATACCTGAGTCACTATTACTCTTCAAAACTAACTCTTTTTAATCTCTAGTTAAATCCACTATGAACAATTGCATAGAAAACAAGTAGATTACTAGAGGTCCTTTCCTGTTATCCCTTTCCACCAGGAAATTATTCTCTCACACACACTAGCATCAGAGAGGATGTTTATTCTCTAGAGAAATTCAATCAAATAGCCTCTGGACTCAGAAATGAATGGAAGAGATGGAGGCAGAGTGTTGTAATTTAGGATTTTGCTACTCAAAGTTATGGTCCATATGCTCACAGGATTGATATCATCTGGGATTGTGTTAGAAATCAAGAAACTGAGATCCTACACTATACCTATGCAATCAGAATCTATATTTTACCATGTATTTATATACATTTAAAGTTTAAGAAGCAATGACTTATGGTATTAATTAAAAGAATGTGGCAATCTAGTTTATATTCACCAGGCAAGCCCTAGAGCAAAGATTTCTAACACTCATTTTTCAGAGAGAATTCCTGTGGCAGAGATAGCTACTGGCCATCAAAATTAATACGCCTCTTATAGACTAGAGTTGTCATAGGGAAGCAGTTGCCTAGCCTGAGACTGTATTTCCCAGCTGCTGGGGAGGAAGAATATCTTGTCCCTTTCAAAGGTCCTTCCAGCTGAACTAAGAATCAAATGGACATGAGACAGATTAACAGGAGAAAATCAAATTTAACAGCATATCTATGGAGAATCTACACAGACATGAAATTTCAAAGATAGCCAAAATGAGTTATATGTCATCCTGAACAAAGGAGAAGAGGGTAGGTAGGGGTCTGGGACTTAAGAGGGAAGGAATGAAATCTGCAGGGCAATAAGAAGAGCAGGTGTTTGGTAATTAGATGCTTGCCCTACCACACAGATGTGTCACTCAGATAAAATTTATCTCTGCCAATAACCCTTACTCTGGGAAAGAACCCCAACTTAGATTTTTAGATGTAGTTAAGGGAGGGGCACAAGACTACAGGGTCTTGATTGCCTTTAGCTCAAACAATCTTCATGCCAAAGTGGCCCATCTTGGGGTAACCTGCCCTGGGCCCCTACATAGCCCACTCTGCTTTGAACTAGTTCTGGTTAGTCTAGTTCGAGCAGATATGATGTGTATCACTTCCAAGCCAAGGATTTAAAAAAAAAAAAAAGGGCTCTCTCTAAGGTTCTCTTTCCCTTTCCGCCATCTGGGTACTTCAAGACTATGGAATGAGTAGGATCACAAGATAAAGAGAGTCTGTGTTTCTGAATCTGTATGTAGAGAAAAATCACCCATTATTAACCAGAAAGGCGAATAAAAAAAATTTGTGTTTGAGATTTAACACACTTTTTAAAAAGATTTTATTTATTTATTTATTTATTTATTTATTTATTTATTTGAGAGAGTGAGAGGGAGTGGGCAGGGGGAGGGGCAAAGGGAGAGGGAGAAGCAGACTCTGTGCTGAGCACAGAGCCGAATGCTGGGCTGGATCCCAGGGCTTGGTCCTGGGGCTCAATCCCAGGACCCAGAGATCATGACTGGAGTCAAAGTCAGATGCTTAACTAACTGAGTCACTCAGGCACCCTGAGCCTTAACACATTTTAAAGTCTACTTGTTACAGAATCTAGCCATGTTTTATCTTGTATGAATTCCCAACTAGACATATGGGTATATATCTGATCAACTTATGGTGAAGCTCAGGAAACAGTAAGTTCTGTACAAGGTTTCCAGTTACGATTTTAGTGCCCTACCCTTAACCATGAATAGACAGTAAATATCACCAAATATTTGAGAAGAGCCTCTAAAGCTTCTAAAAGACAAGTAGGCAAATGGAAAAGAAGTCATTAACACTAAGAAAAGCAAAGAATTACATAATAAAGAAAAGGTAATTGAAGTACATTACAGGATTTATGTGAACAATATCTACAAAGTCACAATAATGTAAGCAGGAAACATTCGTTTGACAAATAATTGCAATATAACTACACTGGGAGACAGAAAAAGGAGAGTGTGAGGAGATGGGGATACACAAAAGATAAATCCTCATCTTCCAACTCAAATTGTGTATTGTTTACATTTGAAAAATCAAGACATAGCAAGTATTTCATTTATGTATATAGGACTAATTACAAAAATTTGCAGTTAAGGAGTCAAAAATGTTAGGCACTGCAGAGCAGAAATCTGGGGTAAGGAGAGGCACAGAGTGAATGCAGTTTTGTGGTTTTAAGAATTACAGGGCATTTTAATTCTTTAAATTATGCACATGTATAAATGAGAAAAATAAAAGTTAAATTAAAAATAAAAAAACCAATATGGGGTGCCTGGGTGGCTCAGTCAGTGTCAGTTAAGCATCTGACTCTTGATTTCAGGGTTGTGAGGTTGAGTCCTGCATTGGGGCCCATGCTGGGTATAGAGGCTGCTTAAGATTCTCTCTCTCCCCCTCTGCCCCTTCCCGCCCTCACTCTTATACTCTCAAATAAATAAATAAATAAATAATTACAATGTGAGAATTATTTTTCCTTATTTAATTCAACTTGGTAATATTATACTTTATTTGAATGAGATAATTCTACAGTTCTGTATGCTTTTGTCATCACATTCTACCTATCACTATATTTTGTCAATTTAAAGATGAGGGTCTATATTTCATTGGAATGCTTGTTTGTTAAATTTGTACTTAAGTTATCACACTGAAGATAGGCATAGAAATGAGGAATCTTCATTTATTCAATTGAGAGTATTACTTTACCATCAGTATTATAAGTTACCTCTACAACAATGCATTTTAAAAGATTTTATTTATTTATTAGAGAGACAGAGAAAGCACAAGCAGGGGAGAGGGAGAAGCAGCCTCCCCACCAAGCAGGGAGTCCAACATGGGGCTTGATCCGAGGACCCTGGGATAATGACCTGAGCTGAAGGCAGACACTTAACCAACTGAGACACCCAGGCACCCCTACAACAATGCATTTTATTTTCTAGTTAAATTACTAAAACTTTCAAATAATGGAATTGCATTTGTTAATAAACTGTGACTGTTAAAGTAGGTAAGAGGAGATAAAAAATTAAATAAGAATAAAATCTTACCATACAAAACCCTGAACAATGTACTCCAACAGTCTTCAAGTCACATATGCCATTTTCAACCCCAGCAAAACAAACTTCAATGGTGGGGTTCCAAATCAAAATTCAAATATAGTAATTAAACAAACTAGGAAATATCGAGTTTAAAACACCAATGTTGTCTCCCTCAGATTCCTCTTGGAAGTCATTACTCAATTCCTTACATAATACAAACTTCTTTTACATATAAAAATACCTAGGCCAAAGCTACAAGGCAGAAATAGTTATGTAAGTGACAGGAAAGGCTGAACCAGAAGAACCCAGTTCTAAAACAGCCTATTTCCAAACTGAAAGTGAAATTTGGAGTCAGAATACTCATTGTTATAATTGACACAGTTGTTATTGAATACACAAGAAATATTAAAAAAAAATTCACGTGATCACTTTACATTATAGCTCAGGGGCTATGGGTAGAACACCCCAAGATGAGCCACTTTGATGTGAACATTATTTTGAATTAAAAGCAATCAAAACCCAGTAACTGCAGGAAAAGTTCTACCTCCACCTCAACTGCCTACCTGTACCAGGAAGAGAGCTATTAACAGATATTCCTCTTTACCTAAGAAACTTATTTGCTTAACAGGGCAACTTTACTTTCCAAACACTTCCTGCTAATAATCTTCTTCCCCTTTGAATCCTCAGATCCCTACCCCTCTCCTTAGTTCAGGATGTTAGGTAAGCCTCATGTTGCCTGACTTTGGAATTTCATGTCTGTGTGGATTCCCTTTACATATGAAACTATATTTTATTTTCTCCTGTTAATCTGTCTTATGTCAATTTGATTCTTAGTTCAGCCAGAAAGACCTTGAAGGTCAGAGAAAATTCTTCCTCCCCAACATTCCATGTTTTTTTTCCACCAAAATTACTAGCAACATACAAAATGCTCCTGCTAGTGTAGAATACAAATTTCCAACAAATTTACTGACACAACGTGTTGATGTGTGTGTCGAAGGGTGACTCCTGTCTTAGATCATAAAAATGAACATTATTTCTCAACTTCAGTCTGATCACAAAGGGTAAACCCAAATATAGGAGCAGAGATTGAAAGCAAACTGAGAGTGATTCAGTTCACCCTTGTATTTTAAAGACTGCAGCTTCAAAAAACAAAGACCTCCTATGCAGTAATTATATTTTGTCATTTTACATAACAATATAGCTTGCAGTCTACTTCTGTTTTCTCAATCACCTGGAGATTGCAAATTGTTCTTGCAATTATCTGATTTTCTATCTAACTGGGACAGAGTTTTTCAAACTGTGAGGCTGATCACCCCGGGGAGACTTGAGTCTTTTATGAGGAGGTGAAAGCCAGCCCAAGGAGAAGGATGGTATATTTCCCTGCTCACTAATTATTTTCACTAATGGTTGAGAAAGCAAAAGCATTCAATTAGAAATTTGGGGGTACATATTATTTTTGTTGGATTAAGTATATCATTTCTCTTCTATGTTGTGTCATCAAAAGACATTTATGTATTTCATTAGAATTAATACATTAGGGAGTAAAAGACATAACTTACTTTAGTCATCAGATTAATAACTATCTTCTATTCACATTTCAGAGTAGGAAGAAATGCAAAAAATTTCAATAAC
Source organism: Callorhinus ursinus (assembly GCF_003265705.2). Lineage (NCBI taxonomy): Eukaryota > Metazoa > Chordata > Mammalia > Carnivora > Otariidae > Callorhinus > Callorhinus ursinus. Next base: position 65,359,627 of record NW_027397074.1, on the reverse strand, counting down.
TGTGGGGAAAAAAGGGGGTTCTACTTGCTTTATAACATACCCTATATATACTCAATGGAAATGTTGATAATTGTATCATTTATGAGATGTTATAATATTCTAATTTCTTTTTGACCTAATAAGTCATTGTCTATCTCTCTTATTATATGTCCCCCCACAAATGAGGACTATTAAAACATTGCAGAATATTCTGCATGCCAATGATTTTAGAATGAGATTGTAGAAGAGCAGAATACACCATCCCAAAATGTGCCTTTTTGGTATGAGGAGTATTTTCAGCTGATTATATTTGAGAAATAGACACAGGAGAAGCTCTAAAAAGTGAGTAGAAGTTATCATTTTGTAAGGAATATTTACATTTGTAAATGTGTGTCCTCTGTACCGGGAAAAGGAGAATGACTCTATATCCCTGTAGGCTGTCTTATCAATGAAGAAAGTACCAACTTAAATCTGCATCATGACTACATACCCTTGTTTACAGTGTTTTTCCTGACAACCTACTATAACTGGCCCCTCCACACAATATCTTTTATCTTTAGTTGAAAATGGTACTTAATGGGATGGCTTGGGCCATTTTAGGGGGTTACTCAGTTTTTCTGGGTATCTCCCATGTATATAGGAGGTATACATGTTATTAAACTTTGGTTTTTCTCCTGTTAATCTTTTTATTAAAGGAGGATGTCTCAGCTAAACACAGAAGAGTAGAGGGAAGATTCTTTTTCCTCTCCCACAAGATTACAGAAAAACTATTTTTTGCCTATAGTTTAGCCCCCAGTGAGGTAGGGTGCAGAATCAGAAGTAATAATGCCACTGAAGAGTAAATTTTCTCCAAACCCAGGCTCTATATAGCTGAAAATATAATCTATATAATCTATAATCTATATACCCCTCATAGCTCAATAGTTGATCTATTCCTTATAATAGGCATAAACAATCTTTACTATTTGCAAATGGAATAGCCATAGAAACAAGATACATGTTATGTCTTATCTCTACTTTGTTTAATTAACCAGAAGTCTAACTTATATTTTTGACAAAAGAATTCTTCTGTTGATACTACCCCCATTCCATATTTTTCTGGAATGAATACTCCTGGGTTTGTTTATGCAAAACTGTCTTTCTTTATTAACTCTACATGGTCTCCAAAGATCATCAGGAAAGTGTAGAAATATAACAATAATAAATTAATCACTGTTGACATTTTAATATATTTCCTACTAATAATTTTGTTTATATTTTCTAAAAAGAAATCAATTTTATCTACAATTTTATATTCTGCTTATTGTCCTGCTTAACATTATTTTCTATGAATTTCCAAATATACAATTCAAAAGCATATCAGACTTCCATGACAAAGGGTGGAGAAAGACAATTCCCAAGAATGCACCTACATAACATCCACATCAGTATAAATAATCCAGAAAACCACCCAAGTTCTGGCAGAACACTCTCCACAGTTAATCATAGAAAAGAGGCCATATTGTAAACAGCAGGCAAGGCAGAGATGAGGTTGGGAACCAAACTGACTCACAAGACTAAACATAGGAGGGAGGGCCACCCAAAGCCAGGAGAAAGGAGAGGAGCAGACCCCATACCAGGCACACCAGGCACAGCGATCTACACTGAGAAGATGAATCCCCATAATATTTGGCTTTGAAAACCATAGAGGCTTAACCTCATGAGTTTTTACAACCAGTGGGATGAACACCAGAAACTTTAAAAATCAGTGGGCTCCACTCTGGGAGAGTAAGAGGGTGATAGGAAACTGAGTCCCTACCCTTAAAGAGACAGAACAGCAAACAACCCTGCTAAGATACAACATAGAAGCAGGAGTTTGAAAAAATGCCTGGGATGCACAGGAAGATTTATTTACTAATCTTATAACATGCACTGGAGGGGCAGGGATTTTTAGAAGACTTCTCCAAGAACTAAAGAGCTGGCAGGCACCTTTCCCTCCCCTCCACCCCCAATACATGGACACTTGTGGGAACCAGTGGGAACACCTAGCTTTCTAACAGCATACCCCACCCCCATGGTCCTCTGCAGACCCACCCCCTCTAATCCACCAACAGAAGTTCTCCAAAGCAGCTACAAATCTCTTCCCATGGCAGACCAGCCCAAACCTTGCTAAAACCAAATGTCAACTCCTGTATTCTCCTGTGGACTTGCCCTATCAAACCTGCCCACAGCAGGAGTCCATCCAAAGGGGCACCAGAAGCACAGCATTGTGAAAGCAGCCCTGACAGTGTCCAGGGCCACTCCAAAGTGATTCCTCCACTGGGAAGAGGGAAAGATAACCGCGCACACCGGCTCCACTATGGACCCAGCAGTGGGCTGTGGGCAGGCATCTGATCTCTCAACAGACAATACAGGGGGAGTGCCCTGCAGTTTGGTGCTACTGCATCCCTAGCAAACTGATCTGACAAAACTCAAGTCCAAAGTAGCCCCAGATGGTCCATTAACAACACAGGAACCAAACCCTGCCACAAACAGGCAAAAAGAGCCACTGCATACAACTGAAGTGAAGGCAAAGGCAGCTCAGCAGCAAAATAGGGCACATGCAACACACATAACAGATACCCCTGAACCACCAGTTTCTGATGAACAGGGGATACTTTACTAAAGGGCACTGCAGGACCTCTTCTTCCTAAGTCCATTACTTTCAAGAGCAGGAGACAAAGCTGACTTTCTTAACACATAGAAGCAGACATAAAAAGTTAGACAAAATGAGGAGACAGAGGAATATGTCCCAAATGAAAGAACATAACAAAATCACAGCAAGAGAGCTAAATGCAATGGAAATAAGCAATATGCCTGATAGAAAATTTAAAATAATGGTCATAAAGATCCAGGACTTAAGAAAAGAGTGAAGAATCTCAATGAAACTCTCAACAAAGTGATAAAAAATATAAAAAAGAACTAATCAGAGATGAAGAACTTATAACTGAAATTAAAAATACACTAGAGGAAATAGATTAGAAGAAGCAGAAGAATGGAACAGTGACCTGGAAGATAGAGTAATGGAAAGAAATCTAACTGAACAGGAGAAAGAAAAAAGAAAAATAAAAAATGAGAATAGATTTAGGGAATTCAACAACACTATCAAGCATAATAACATTTGCATTATAGGGATCTCGAAGAAAGAAGAAGAAGAAAAGAAGAAGAAGAAGAAGGAGGAGGAGGAGGAGGAGGAGGAGGAGGAGAAGAAGGAGAAGAAGGAGAAGGAGAAGAAGGAGAAGAAGGAGAAGAAGGAGAAGAAGGAGAAGAAGGAGAAGAAGGAGAAGAAGAAGAAGAAGAAGAAGAAGAAGAAGAAGAAGAAGAAGAAG
>NW_027397074.1:65281184-65356291 GCF_003265705.2 Callorhinus ursinus | reverse complement strand
AGAAGAAGAAGAAGAAGAAGAAGAAGAAGAAGAAGAAGAAGAAGAAGAAGAAGAAGAAGAAGAAGAAGAAGAAGAAGAAGAAGAAAGAAGAAGAAGAAGAAGAAGAAGAAGAAGAAGAAGAAGAAGAAGAAGAGAGAAAAGAGGGCAGAAAATCTACTTGAAGAAATAACGGCTAAAAAATTCCCAAATCTGGTGAAGGAAATAAATATCCAGAGCCAAGAGGCACAGAAAGCCCCAACGAGATCAACCCAAGCAGGTCTATGCCAAGACACATAGTAATTAAAATGCTAAAAAGTAATGATAAAGCAAGAATTTTAAAAGCAGCAAGAAAATAGAAAACAGTTACATTCCACAGAAATCCCATTAGAGCATCAGCTGATTTTTCAGCGAACTGCAGGCCAGAAGAAAGAGGCATGATATATTCAAGAGCTGAAAGGAAAAAACCTCCCACCAAGAATACTCTATCCAATAAGAGACTATCATTCAAAATAAAAGGAGGGATAAAGTTTCCCAAACAAAATTAAAGGAATTCATCACCACTAAACCAGCCTCACAAGAAGTGTTAACTAGCAAATGGAATCCAATAATACACACACACAAAAAAAATTCACAACTATCAAGTGGATTTATTCCTAAGACAGAAGGATGGTTCAATATTTGCAAATCAGTCAATGTGAGACATCATATCAATAAAAGAAAGGATAAAAATCATATGATTATTTTCATAGATGTTGAAAAAACACTTGACAAAGTACAACATCCAATCATGATAAAAACCCTCAACAAAGTACTTTTAGAGGGAATATACCTCAAAATAATAAAGGCCATAAATGAAAATCCTACAGTGAATATCATACTAAATGAGGAAAAACTGAGAGCTTTTCCCCTAAGTTCAGGAACAAGACAAGGATGTCCAATCCCATCACTTTTATTCAACATAGTACTGGAAATCCTAGCCCCAACAGTCAGACCAGAAAAAGAATGAAGGACAGCCAATTTGGTAAGGAAGAAATAAAACTTTCACTATTTACAGATGACATGATACTATATATAGAAAACCCTAAAGACTCCACCAAAAGCTCCTAGAACTGATAAATGAATTCAGTAAAGTCTCAGGAAACAAAAACAATCTATAGAAATCTGTTGCATTTCTATACACCAATAATGAAGCAGCAGAAAGAGAAATTAAGAAAACACTCCCATTTAAAATTGCATCAAATATAATAAAATACCTAGGAATAAACTAAACCAAGGGGGTGAAAGACGTATACTCTGGAAACTATAAAATATTGATTAAATAGACAATGACACAAACTAATAGAAAGATATTCCATGCTTGATTAGAAAAACCAATATTGTTAAAATGTCTACAGAACCCAAAGTAATCTACAGATTTAATGCAATCCCTATCAAAATACTAAAATTTATCACAGACCTAGAACAAATAATCTTAAAATTTGTATGGAACCACAAAAGACCCCAAGTACCCAAAGCAATCTTGAAAAAGAAACTGGAGGTACCACAATTCCAGATTTCAAGATATAATACAAAGTTGTAGTAATCAAAATAATATGATACGGGTGCAAAAATAAACACATATGTCAATGGGTGGGAATAGAGAGCCCATCAATAAACCCACAATTTTATGGTCAGTCTTCAACAAAGGAGGCAAGAATATGCAACAGGAGAAAGATTCTTCAACAAATGATGCCAGACAGCTATAGGCAAAAGAATGAAACTGTACCACTTTCTTACACCAGACACAAAAATAAACTCAGAATGGATTAAAGACCTAAATGTGAGACCTGAAACCACAAAAATCCTAGAAGATACCACAGGCAGTAATTTCTCTGACATTAGCCATAGCAACATTTTCCTAGATATGTCTCCTGAGGCAAGGGAAATAAAAGCAAAAATAAATTATTGGAACTACAGCAAAGGAAGAAATCAACAAAACTAAATGATGACCTACTGAGTGGGAGAAGATATTTGTAAATGACATATCTGATAAGGGTTTAATATCAAAATATATAAAGAACTTATACAACTCAACACCAACAAAAACACAAATAATTCAACTAAAAAGGGGCAGAAGACATGAACAGACAGTTCTCCAAAGAAGACACACCGATGGCCAACAGACATATGAAAAGATGCTCAACATCACTCATCATGAGGGAAATGCAAATGAAAACCACAATGAGATATCACCTCACGCTTGTCAGAATGGCTAAGATAAAAAACAAGCATTGGCAAGGATGTGGAGAAAAAGAAACCCTTGTGCACTGTTGGTGGGAATGTCAACCTGTAAGACTAGTTTCTCCTACATAATTCTCTCAGGCTGCATATCATTTGAGTGCTATGTGCTAGGATTATTCACTGCCTACCCATGCCGTTCATTTGGTTTTCACTATTAAAAGGCAATGGTATAAACTATTCTTCACCACCACCACCAAGACTTGGAAAACTATCCAATAATTATTTCAGAGGACACTATATATTTTACAGTGCAGTCACCGTAAAAAACAGTATAGAGTTTCCTCAAAAAGTTAAAAATAGAATTACCCTATGATCCAGCAATCACACTACTGGTATTTACCCAAAAAATAGAAAAACACTAATTAAAAGGGATACATGTACTCCTTTGTTTATAATAGCATTGTTTACAATAGCCAAGATATGGAAGCAGCCCAATGTCCATCATTTGATGAATGGATAAAGACACACACACACACACACACACTGAAATATTATTCAGCCATAAAGAGAGAATGAAATCTTGCCATTTTCAAAAACATAGATGGATCTACAGGGTGTAAGGCTAAATGAAATAAATCAGTCAGAGAAAGAAAAATACCATATGATTTTACTCATTTAAGAAAGAAAACAAAACAAATGAACAACAACAAAAAGAGACAAACCAAAAAACATATTTTTAACTATAGCGAACAAACTGGTGGTTACCAAAGAGGAGGTGGTGTAGGGATGGATGAAATAGGTGAAGGGGATTAAGAGTGTACTTTATCATGATGAGCACTGAGTAATGTATAGAACTGTTGAATAACTATGTTCGACACATGAAACTAATATAACAATGTACATTAATTATACTGGAATTAAAAATTAAAGGAAAAAAGTACATCATTAAGTGAATGTACCAAAATTTTTATATCCATACTGGGAAGTTATTAAACATTTAGCACAATTGTCTTATCCAGTTCAAAAATGTGTTAATTGAAAAGACTACAAATTAAGAGAGAGAACATTCTGCTTACATTGTGCTTTAGTCTAATGGAACATATTTTTTTCTATTGAAAAGTAGGGAAATCAGAGAAACTAAAATGACAACACATTGAAATGCCAGATTACTGAACTAAGCAAAGTCAAATGAATTAATGGATGAGCCACATAATATTAATGAACAAAGGAAACATGTCCCACTTTATACACTAGCAGTTAGTGGGAAGTATAGAAAATGAGAGAATAGTAAGCCTGTTTACAGCCAATAAAATTGAGTTTGTCATGCCAAACAATAGGTTTCTGATAACATGTTGGCAGGTTGTAACCTACAAATAACTAATGTAATGTCCTATTTGTACTTGAAGAGAATTCCAGAACATCAGACCTCATTGTGTGTAATTATAACAACACTATCAATAGCAAATATAAACACTTTAAATCACTTAATTTTTCATGATGTCTATAACTTTTATTTTAATAAATTTTCTTCTATGGCAGTTTCTGAGTAGAAGCTGAGTAGAAAACTTTGTTTTCACATCTACTAAATAACTGTTCCTATATACTCAATTACCACTATGAACTAGAAAGTTCTATGCAACCTCAAATGTTCTGAATGCTCTTCTCCAAGCTGTGGAGCCCTGTAAGACTAGTTTTTCCTACATAATTCTCTCAGGCTGCATATCATTTGAATGCTATGTGCTAGGATTATTCACTGCCTACCCTTGCCATTCATTTGGCTTTCACTATGAAAGGGCAATGCTCTAAACTATTCTTCACCAACACCACCAAGACTTGGAAAACTATCCAATAATTATTTCAGAGGACACTTTATAAATTACTTGGAAATTAAACCAACAAATATGTCTCAAAGAACAGAGGAAGTAGAACTATGGATGTATCTGCTAGGAATGACAAATGACAATTCAGAGTTTCAACTTTGTCATTCATGGATTTTTTAACCTGAAGTCCCTGGATATTTTAACCTGCTTAAGAATACGTTTTCAGGGTGCCTGGGTGGTGCAGTTGGTTGAGCATCTGATTCTTGGTTTCAGCTTACCTCATGATCTCTGGATCATGAGATCATGCCCCAAGTAGGGCTCCATGGTTAGCTCAGAGTCTGCTGGAGACTCTCTCTCTCCCTCTGTTCCTCCCACCCATATTTGTGCTCTCTCTCTCAGATAAATAAATAAATAAATATTAAAAAAGAGTATGTTTTCCTATTAGAATTTATTAACATGAGTGTGTTTGGCAATAACTGTGAGAGAACTTCATATGTAGTATTGTATAAAAATCATGAACTTTGGTATGAAATAGACTGGTTAAAACCCAATTCAACAAGTTAAATGACCCCAGAAACTCTCTGGATTCATCTATAAAATGAAGGAAAAAAATCCTACCAGAAATAATTGAGTATTTAATAAATTCAAATTCTGAATTGACAAATTCAATTTGATTGTCAGGTACAGTAGTTAAGGCTCATTTCTATATTGCTGTAAAATGGGTCCCCTATTCAGATACTGTGCTTTATAGGATTCCATGCCTGTATATCAGGTATTCCATAAGCCCATAGATAATGGTACTACTGTGGCAGGAAAAATAAACCCATACCCAGAATAGGTATCTATCCTTGAAAGGATGAACCACTGGCCCTTCAAGGATGGAAAGGAGATTACATAGTCAACTTACCCCCAATGATTGGGTTAGTCACCCTAGGGAGTAGTATAATATTGGGGGATTAAGGTTGGACTGTATTACTATGAATTGTATATTTAGAGGCAGAAGTTGGTAGATTATTATTAATACATGGGACATCATGCTCTCAGGTTCATATATGGTCTCCATCTCTGCCATAATAGCTGCTCCATTCATATACCCATTGTGCTGTGTCTGAAATGGTTGATGACAAAGGCTGAGACATCTTACCTACTTGGTTGTTCAGTGACTCTCCCATGGTGAATGCTTTCTGATGGGCTTAATATGGAATACAAACTCCAACCCTTATATGTCCATCTACATCATATGAATCTACTCCAGAATTCCTTATATCCAATCTCACAGTCCTTTCTTTTCCATCCTTGAAGAGATAGCCGGGCCACTTGCCAATAGCCAGGCCTCTGGCCAATAGTCAGGAATGCATATTTTCTTCTCCATTGTCTTTCAGGGTCAAATCTGAAAGTATTAGTAATGCAACTGCTATCTATTTTTGGCTTGCACCTGTTCATTGAGCCAATCCATCTATAAACCAGGCTCATGATTTTTCTTCTTTCAGTTTGTCCTACAGAACCATGTATAGACATATGCAGATGGAAAAAAGGACTGATGGCAAGAGTTATGAGAGACATAAGGGTCTGAGCTCTCTGCTGGGAGGCTTACTCACACCCTCTGGTCCTGTGCAGTCTTGTTCTTGGATATGCCATTTCCATCTTACAATAGACAGTTGCAAGGCCTATACAATATTTTAACTTGAAAGATCTGACAGAACCCATCTCATAATAGGCATAATGAGTTGCGATCCCATGACCAATTTTTCCATCTCTACCAGTACCCAGTAAGAAACCACAAGCTATTTCAGAAAGAGTGTATAATTATCTACTGCAGATGGTGTGGTTTTGCTACAGAATCCAAAGGGCCTATGTTGCCATTCCACTGCAGCTTGCCATATACTTTAATTTCATCTCTTCCAACCACTGACACTCCAACACCATATGTCTACCAGGTGGTAGGACCCAAGTGGTAGGGCAGATTGCACCATGACCTGGGTCTGATACAGCAAACTTTCTGGCTCTGGTCACCACTTAAACCTGGAAGCCCTTTATGCCACTCAATAAATGGGCTAGAACAGTATTCCTAAATATGGAATGTATTGCCTTCTGAACCAAAGTGGCCTACCACATGATGTGTTTCTTTTTTGTATGTTCTACAGCATGCAAGATGCAGCCATTGCTTGGCTTCTGTTACTTAAGATGCCATTAGTCTCAAATACAAATAAGACCACGTTTGCAGCGATCTTTTTTGGCCATCCCTACCAGCTGGCTTGTAGAGGACAGCCACCACTGAACTTCTTAGTTATGTTGGTACCCCTCTCACCACTATATTTATGATTACCTTGGTGGATGGTATGGCCTCAGGTAGGTGTTACAGAACATAATCTTGTAGGTCATTGGGTCATCTGATTGAACATAATATATGAATTCAAGAATGCTTACTTCTTTAGTCTTCCCTCTAACATCTGCCAGGGTAATTGTACATACAGACACACACATGTGTGTGCCCCCCCACACACACATCTTCATTGAGATGTACATATGTGTCTGTGCATATACATATATAACACTTATTGAGATAAAATCCACACACCATAAAATTCACCTTTTAAAAGTATATCTATAAGTATATATATGTATATGCATTTTATATGTATAGGCCTATCCAATATATGTGTATATACATACACACACTTATATATGTATATGTCTATCAATGGTGAATGGATATGCACTAGTGTTGTTTCTACATTTAACTACTATGAATAAGCTAAAAGCTTTTGTGTACAAATTTTTGTGTGAACATATGCTTTCATTTCTCTTGTGTATACCTAGAAGTGGAAATTCTGGGTCATATTGTAACTCTATATTTAACATTTTGAAAAACTGCTCAACTCTTTTCCAAAGTAGCTGTACCATTTTACTTTTCTGCCAGCAAAGAATGAGGGTTCCAATTTCTCCATACCCTTGTGAATATTAGTTATTGTGTGCATTTGATCATAGTCATCCTAATGGTTAAGTCATATCTTACTGTGGTTTTCATTTGCTTTTTCCTAATGATAAATGATGAGCATCCTTTCATGTGTTTATTGGCCATTTGAGTATCTTCCTTGGAGAAATATTTATCCAAGTCTCTTGCCCAATTTTTAAATATTTATCTTCTTCTTGCTAAGTTAAAAGCATTCTTTATATATTCTGGATACAGATACCTTGTCAGATATATGAATTTTAATATTTCCCCATCTGTGGATTGTTTTTCACTTTTTGGTGGTATCCTTTGAAGCACAAATACTTCTAATTTTCATAAATTCCAACATATCTATTTTTGTTTTGCCATCTGTGCTTTTGGTAATATATGTTGGGAACCATTGCCTTATCCAATGTCATGAAGATTTACTCCTATGCTTTCTTCTAAGAATTCTACTGTTTTCATTTTTAAATTTAGGTCTTTGATCCATTTTGAGTTAATCTTTTTATAAGGTGTCATATAAGAGTTCAACTACATTTTGCATGTGAATATCCACTGCCCCCGCACCATTTATTGAAAACGTTATTTATTTCTTGATGAATGGATTTGGCATCCTTGGTAAAAAAAAAAAGTTAACCCGAAGACATAGGGGTTTATTTCTGGAATCATGCTTCTATTCCATTGATGTATGTCTATCCTTATCACAGTAACAAATTCTCTTGATTACTGTTGTTTTATAGTAAATTTTGAAATTGGAAAGTGTGAGTTTTCCAACTTTGTTTTTCAAGATTGTTTTGATTTTTCTGGGTCTACCAGGTTGTTTTGAGAATTCCATATGCTATTGCCCAGTGGCTTGTACATGAAAATTTTTTGTTGAATAAATGTAATAGCTAAGGAATGAACAAGGTCTGTTAGCTTAGGAAAAGCATTTGGAAAACCATTAAAGATTCTCATCCTTTTGTTGAATGCTTAGAAGAAATATCTCAAAATGTAACAATAAAATAATGCTGCTCTGGTCCTGAGATGTGAAGAAAATGACTTGATGCCTATAATATCTGTAAAATAACATTCCTAAATCTATTATATCATGATTAACAATAATCATATACCATAAAAATAACAGATATGCTGCTTCTCTGATTATTTTTCCTGGCATCTTTTGTTTGTAGTTATAACATCTCTACTTCTTTCTTGGAATTACTAGCAAGCTTGTATAATATAATTTGATCTTAGGTAAGCTAGAATAATTTTTCATAATTTATCCCTCTAAAATCAGATGCAAATGGCTGCTTTCTTTTAAACAGAGTGAAATCAGCGAATTTTAGAAATTTCCCAAAGGTCAGAGAGGTAGCCACCAATTTTCTGTCAGTCCCCAAATTTACAGTGTTTTTGATTATACCACAGACTTTAACAGACTATGCTGTATGTTAACGATCTCCAGCTTTCCTCTGAAAAATAATAATTTCTGGCATCATTAATCCTTTTTGGGTAAAAAAATGTATGTATACTTAAAACTCTAAACCTTGACAGAATTTTTTTCTACAAGTGGACAGTATGAATCCATAAAGAAATTAATTTTGAAAAATTATTTCCATCATTTTAACACAGACTCTAGTGGTTCATGAGTAATTACAGACCAATCATGAACATTTGTTAATCACCCTCGAACTACATCCTGGGCTTTTTAAGAGCATTAAGACTCAGTCTTATTAAGCAGTATGTTAAAGTGGGGAAATCCCATACTTTATGGTCAGATTCATCTGCTATTTAAACTAACTTTGGCAAGTCACTTAAATTCTCTGACAATCAGGCCATTTTTGTGAGGATTCCAATTAAATAATTTAAGAAAAGTACCAGTAGAGTGTGTGACACAGGATAATGTTGAACCCTGAAGCTTCCAAACCAATTTTATTTTGAAACTATTTGATAAATAGTTTACCTCAAAGCTGTGCCTCAGGCTTTTCCCCTACAATTATCACCTTCTTGGTCAGTAATCCTTTGCTGTGTTCCTTGGCTGGGTCAGTAGAATATGTCCTTGAATCTGCCCACATCTGAATCCAAGTCCAGCATCTACTTGTTGGATCCCACCCTAACCTGAGTCCTTTTCTCTACCATAGTGCCTGGATCCTAACTCTGATATCAAGTCATTTGAAACTGAGTTATACTGCCTACACCCCAACAAGTGTAGAGTGACACTGTCTTAACTCTATCTGAATAGGTTTAGTATTTGAAGCCAAAGTTCATTTTATTTATAAGCCAGTTCCATAGGGAAAGGCCCCCATTGTAACACTGTAAGAAAAAATAAATTATTTATGAAAAATTCTAAATGAAAATATCTGTACCTAGGACAAGAAAAGATGTATCTAATCAAGGTCCTTATGCATGTTTTTTTCAGGTTATTTACTGCACAATGGTGACATATTTATAGCATAGGCTATGAGAATGATGATCACTAGAGTTTTGTAGTATGCACTCTGCACCACCATACCTAATGGCTCTGTTTTCCATCTCTTTATATTTTTGGAGAACTGGATTAGATAATAGAGTCACAGTGTCTCTAAATGTATACACTAGAGAAAGCTAATGCTTCAAAAGTGAGAATATTTTCTATCATTTATCTTTTTACCTTATGAAAATAGAGAATAATGAGTACTCTAATTACAGCATACTTACACTTTCAAATATAGCATTTAATTATATCCTTCTGCTTAAACAAAAAAGAGACAATTGAAGGGAGTTAGAAGTATTTTCCATAATGGGTTTCTATTATAAGACAATCTAACCCTCCAAGTGGTGAGCATTACTCTTTCTGAATTAAAATACTGCAAGTCTATTAATTCTGTCTCAGGGGAGGGGAGTTCATAGAACTGTTTTAATAGTAAAATCTGAATTTTTATCAGAGTGATGTCAAATGGTCAATCATAAAAAGTTATCTATTGATACAGCACCTATTCATATGTGAAAATATGGATATAACTCAAGGGTATATTCAAACTTATCTCAGTCCTACTACAAAGATCAAAAAATAAAATAAAATTTGATGGTAAACTGACATCTTAGCAGGCCAATACATTGAGGTTAATACTGTCTTAATGCAAGCTACTAAAATGATCATTTTGTTTAGCAAGTTTATTTGAACTGTCATTTCAGTAAAATAGAGGTTGTCATGGATATTTTCTTCACAAATTGGACAACCAGCTCAAATATCTGTTTTGAATTAGACTTAACATAAGTTAACCAAATAACAAACATAACTTGATAGGTTTACCTAGTTGTTTTTAGAAACAACTATTTAAATTTGGAAAAGCCATTTATTCAAGAATGAGGGTTCAGTGGGGAAGTGGAAAAATGAAAGATTGCAGAATATAAGTTTAAATTTTAAAAAAGGTAAAATATAGACAAAATTAAGACTGTGGAAATTAGATAACTCTTCTATTTAAAAATTCCCATATCATCATAAACAGGACTCCATGTTATCCCTGTCTGAAGGCAAAGAAACAGGACTCCAAAACATTAAAAACCTCAAGGAAACTGATCTCTAAAAGATAAAACAAAAACTCAAATTTTCCCTTATTCCTAAAGCATCAAGAGTCAGGCCACTTTCCATATCAACAGTGCCAAGCCCCAGTAAGAGAGCTACTCCAGTTTAGATATCAAGCTGTGAATATAAATCTTTCCCTAAGTCTCATTTAAATGCCCCACATAATAGAACAAAGAGTAAGGAACAGAAATGTATCCCTATAATCTCTTCCTAATCTTGTCAAACATGTGCTCTTTTTCCCAGCTATGTCTGAAAGATTTTATTAACCAAATGGATTACTGGTATCCATTTTTCTTGTATGTAATTCTATATTTTATTGCTAAGTCAGCTGGGGTTTAGGAAGACTCAAAAAAATTAAAATTAAACCTCAAACCACAGGTACATTAATTATGCACTTTTTAACACCTGTTCTTACATAATTTAAAGAAAGTTTGCTTTGACATCTCATTTGCAAACATGGAATAAATTTCTGAATAAAGAGTTACTTTCATATCACACCTCTTTACCTTTTCAAGTTTTCTGTGGTTGAGACATATGGTGGGGGAAAAAAAAGTAGAAAAAAATGTTAAAAGAGAAATTTGCTCATTTAATCATAAAACCACAAGAGCATTCTTTTTTTGAGAGAGGGAGCACATGAGCAGGGAATGGGGGGTTTTGTTGGGGGAGTAGAGAGAGAAAGAGAGAGAGAATCTTAAGGAGACCCCATGCCAAGCGCAGAATCAGACTGGGGCTCAATCTCACGACCCTGAGATCATGACCTGAGCCTAAATTAAGTCTGAGGCTTAACTGACTGAGCTACCCAGGTCCCCCAAGAGTGTTAAAAAAAAAAAAAAATGCTTTCTTAGGATTTGATTCTTAGCAACAGAATGACATCATTTTAGGTATAGCTTATCATCTAAATTTGCTCTTTGAAAAAATAAGTGTTCTCACTTTAATTTTAATAACAGTTATATAAATAAATTATTACAAAGTGTAGCATTCTATGTGGAAAATTCTAAATCAAAACCAATAAGAGTAATTGAAAGAATGTTATCATTACTGAATAGAAGTATCTAAACTGAAGTCAGCTCTCTTCATAACCTTTTTGAGCCATAGACCAAATGCCTTCTGACATACAGTCACAATTTTTAAGGAATAAAAAAGATTCAGTTCTCTTCTTTCCACTGTTCAACAGCAATCATGGACATCAATAAGGATTTACAGTATATTAGAAGTAGAGCCAAACCTTAAAGAAGGTTTTTTTCTTTTTTTAGAGAGCATCTGGACCAAAACTTCATAATCAGATTCAAGAGATTCAGGCAGCATCTGTTACATAATTTTGGGGATCCGGGACACAATGAAAATGTGGAGCCACTTGTTTAAAAATTAAGAATTTCAAGACAGTAACAGTAGAATGGTAAAGTAAATGCATGGGTCCTGTAGGACTACATAGGTTGCACACTATTAAGCTGGTCCTTGTTCTTCTTATATGAAATTCCTCATGTATTTAATGATCTACTGTTTTCATCAGATCTACAAAGGGGGCTGTTCCAAAAAAAAAAAAAGTGAAGGGGGAATATTACAACTCAACTTACTCACCCTCTCATATTACAGCTATAAACATTGAGGCCCAAGGAAAGTTAATTTGAGAATTATTACCGGTACCCAGGTCTCTTGATTCTACTGTATTGTTAGTAATATGTTTTGGTTTGTTGTTGTTATTTTTTAATATACCATGCTAATTTTTTCTTTTTTTACAGATGCAGGATGTACAGTTCTCTTAAAGCAAAGATAATCTGGAAACACCATTAAAAGTTTATCCTTAAGAATGTTAACTACATTTAAAAAATTTGAGAATATAAAATAATTTCTGAAAATATTTTTGTTTGTCTTATTAGAACTCAACTAGGGTTCTAATATTAGATCATTAGAATACTTAGTTTGTTTTATTATAACTCAGTTTAGACCCTTCCCAAGTTTGGCCTTCCTGCTAGATCATGAAGAAGAGAAATATCAATACCAGATAATTCTCTATTTTAAAACACAAAACAGGGGCACCTGGGTGGCTCAGTCATTAAGCGTCTGCCTTCAGCTCAGGTCATGATCCCAGGGTCCTGGGATCGAGTGCCACATCGGGCTCCCTGCTTGACAGGAAGACTGCTTCTCTCTCTCCCACTCCCCCTGCTTGTGTTCCTTCTCTTGCTGTGTCTCTCTCTGTCAAATAAATAAATAAAATCTTTAAAAAAAATAAATAAAACACAAAATAACAAATAAAAAAAGGGGAAAGTGAAAAGAAAATCAAGATTCAACATTAAATAAATTCTAGTCTTGCTAACTAAATAGAAAATGTGAAAATCTCTTCTAGCAACCAGAACATCATAACAATAGATTTTTCTTCTTGTGGATCACTAGGAGCTTAACTAATTAAGCAAAATTAATGTCCGTTTCAGATAATAACATAACTTTTTTTATAAAAGCATTTGGAGGGACACCTTGGTGGTTCAGTTGGTTAAGTGTCTGCCATGATCCCATGGTCCTGGAATTTGGCCCCATGTAGGGCTCCCTGCTTGGTGGAGAGTCTGCTCCACCCTCTCCCTCTGCCCCTCCCCTTACTCATGCTCTCACTCTCTCACTCTCTCTCTCAAATAAATAAAATCTTAAAAAAAAAAGCATTTGGAAAACTGGGTGCATAAAGGCAATAAATCTTTTTTTTTAAAGATTTTATTTACTTGACAGAGAGAGACAGCAAGAGAGGGCACACAAGCAGGGGGAGTGGGAGAGGGAGAAGTAGGCTTCCCACGGAGCAAGCGGCCAAGGCGGGCTGGATCCCAGGACCCGGCGAGCGTGACCTGAGCCGAAGGCAGATGCTTAACCGACCGAGCCACCCAGCTGCCCCAAGGCAATAAATCTTAATAAGTTCAGAGTATATAAATTGTGTGGCAATCAACACAGAGGCTTAACATATAAAATGACACAGCTCTTTTTCATGGAGCAATGTGAGGTTTGTTATTTAAAATCAAGGATATATGTTGTTTGATTTTCAAAAGAATTAATACTGGGGCACCTGGGTTGCTTAGTCGGTTAAGCATCCAACTCTTGGTTTGGGCTCAGGTTATGATCTCAGGGTCATGGGACGGAGACCCAAGATGGGCTCTGAGCCCAGAGTGGAGTCTACTTGTCCCTCTCCTTCCCCCTCTGCTTCTCTCCCTACCCCCTCCAGCACTCTCTCTGTCTCTCTAAAATAAATAAACAAAATCATAAAAAAACATTAATATCAATGTCCTCAGGAAATGTAAACAGAATTGTAGAAATTTAATGAGTCAGGGCGCCTGGGTGGCTCAGTCGTTAAGCGTCTGCCTTCGGCTCAGGTCATGATCCCAGGGTGCTGGGATCGAGCCCCCCAGTCTTCAAAAATTTTGGAAGGACTGACTAAAAGGACCTTCAACAGGTTGGTGGTCCTGTTCATAGTGGTGTGTTCAAGTTCACCTTGGAGTCTTAGCAGAGAGGCTCTGATTCATGCAAATTTTATTTATTTTTTATCACATATAACATTTTAATGAAAAATAATAATTTCCAAAACAAAATATTTTTGAGAAGAGTGGCATTATTTTACATTTTTACAAATATTTTTAATGTCAGACTGATTAGAAGACAACTGAATTCTCATACTTGCTTTGGTATGCAGTCAGTTACAATATGTTGCTTTGGTTGAATTATATTCAGAAAATCCAGTCTCTCACTGATATGTAACCCTTCTTTACCAACTACAGTTGACCCTTGAACATTACTGCCTTGAACTGTGTGGGTCTACTTATACACAGATTTTTTTTTTATAGATCTAGAGTTATTCTTAATCTCAGGAAACAAACTTAGGGTTGCTGGTTGCTGGAGTGGTGAGGGGTGGGAGGGCTGGGGTGGCTGGGTGATAGATGTTGGGGAAGGTATGTGCTATGGTGAGTGCTGTGAATTGTGTGAGACTGTTGAATAACAGACCTGTACCTCTGAAACAAATAATACATTATATGTTAAAAAAAAAAAAAAAGAAGAAGATAGCAGGAAGGGAAAATTGAAGGGGGGAAATCGGAGGGGGAGAGGAACCATGAGAGACTATGGACTCTGAGAAACAAACTGAGGGTTCTAGAGGGGAGGGTAGTAGGGGGATGGGTTAGCCTGGTGATGGGTATTAAAGAGGGCACATACTGAATGGAGGACTGGGTGTTATGCACAAACAATGAATCATGGAACACTACATCAAAAACTAATGATGTAATATATGATGATTAACATAACAATAAAAAATTTAAAAAAAACAAAAGCTAATGATGTAATGTATGGTGATTAACATAACATAATAAAATTAAAAAAAATGATTCATGCAAATTTTATAGTGGAAACCCTTCTTTCCTCCCTAGGAATATGTTTTAATAAGGGAGTTCTGAAGTAACTCATTAACCAAAATATCATTCTAATATAATTTCAGTTACAAATGGAGACTGGCAAAAGATCAGTTGGAGCAGACACTTAACAAACCTCTCTAATATCACCAAATTCTAGTCAAGTCTGTATGAAGTGCCATATGCAAATTTTTAAACTTTATTTTATTAATGCAATAGACAAGCAAATATTTGGGGGAAGGAACTTATCTCCATTGTAAAACAGTTCACTTAGTCATCTTGCAGACCAAAGCTCTATTGTGAAATTTGTAGCACAGTACTTTTATGATACTACTCATATTTGTGAAGCAAGTAATATAGTATTTTATGGATAAATTAGGCAATTTAGATAAGCAAAATGAAAAATCATAAGCCACCAATCAACATTTGATATATAAATGAGTATATATGTATAAACATGTCATATACAATACAGTGACATAATGATCAACTGCTGCTTTTCATTGACAATGAAATGCAATGCTCCTTAAACTATGGGCACAGAACCATGTGAAAACATTTTTAGGCTACCAACCCTGTCATCCTATACCTCCCAAAATGCAGATATACTTCTACATACACACAAACTGGAAATACACTATCATGGAACTAGCAAATCCTTTGAAGCCCATCCAGGGACCTGGGGAGAAGCTAAAATAAATATCTCTGATTTACAGCATCATTTTTATTTGCTCTTTATACTCTTTTCCTGGATGAGTATAATATTATCTAATCCCATGTCGTTGTGCATTAGTTTGTTCCTATATTCTAACATAATACCATGGTGCACATTTTTGTATCTACATCTTTGCTCACTAATAATATATTTGGGATATAATGTTGGAAGTGGGATGATTTGATTAAAAGATAAGCACATTTAAAATTTTGATGTTGTCAAATAAGGATACAGAATTTTTAATTAACCTCACAGAAGCAGTGGAGTATCCATTTCCTTTATCATCTATCTTTATTCCTTTTAATTAAAATAAATGCCATAGTTAAAAAGATAATGTTTCATTGTTGTTATAGTTTGCATGTTTAAAATCTAGTGATGTTAAACACACCTTTTATATCTTCTTTGGCCATTTCTATTTCTTCTTTGAAATTCCTATACATGTTTTTTGCCTGTTTTTATTGGTGTTTCTAACTTTAAAATATATAAAACTACTCTTTGGGTGTTAATATTAACCCTTTGTTACATATGTTCAAAATATTTTCTAATTTGCCATTTACCTTTTAATTTGGTTTGTAATAAAAAAAGTTTTATGCTGTAGTCATATCTATTATATTTTAGCTTATTTGAATAATAGTCATGCCAGGAAAGATTTTTCCTACGACAAAATTATACATATAGTTGCTTGTATTTTCCTTTAATATTTTAAATTTCTCTATAATTTAATGAAAATAAATGTATATTTTATAATACATGTTTATTGTAATACTTCACAAATTACAGAAAAGTATAAAGAAAGAAAAAACCACTTGAAGCTAGACTTCCCAGAGGTTAACAGAAATAACACATTAGTTATCAACCTTATAAATCTGCCTGTATGCTACACACACACACACAGCTTTGTAATGTATGTTTTCATTCAAACAGTATCTTATGGGCTTTCTCATTTTGGGAGCAGTATTACACTGATTTCATTGTTATGGTGTTAATATATATTTTAATATCCGATAGACAAGAATCTCTCATCTTCCTTTCTCTAAATGCTTGTGGTTATTTTCACTCTTTTTTATCTTCCATAGAAGTTGTAGGAATTTGTTGCCAAATTTTTTTTTAAAAAGTCATTTTAGTTGCATTTGACTTTAACTCATAAATTAATTTGTGTGGGGGAGAGGGGTAACTTGAATCTTTACAAGATCTCATTTCCATCAAGAAACATGCAATGTCTCTAGTCCAGTCTTCTTTTACGATGCTCAGTAAAATTTGATATTTACTTAGCACACCCTCTGCCACATGCTGTGGTCTCTCCATGTACATTTCCAAATGATTGACAAGGCTGAGATTTGCTCACACCAACAATCCCATAGACAGCCCTTCCCTACAGCTCCTTTGTAGTGTGTTTAGGAGATGTTGATGTCCCTTTAGAATTTCAGTTACCTTTGGGAAGTGGAGAGAGTTCTCAGAAGAAACATCCTCGAGGCAGAGGGAGCTTCAGGACTATGCCCAAGTTTTTTCTTGGCATTTGGTAAGAAATCATAATTTTAGCTGAGTTTCTGTCTTCCACTCTAATGGGTTCATCTGCCTTTAGCACAGCCTCCTAGCAGTAATGTCTCTCCTTTCAAATCAAATACAGTATTTCAACAGCCAGTGTCTAAATGCTGTTTATTGTGCATGAACATGTATTGATAAACTCCTGGTCAAAAATTCCAGCCAGTAGGAAATCAGAAAGGATTATGTCAGACTCAGAATTTGCAAACTTTTCTTTGTACTAAATACAAATCTATCATTTACTACAGAGTTTAAGGTGAGTCGTTTAACCCTGTGAGCCTCAGTTTTGGTATTCATAAAGGAGCAATACTATCTTTCAAGCGTTTGCTCAAACCTTCACCTCGTTCTCTCAAGATTTTGTAAACTACCTCTACTCCTAGTAATCTATCTCTTTTCTTAACTGCCAGAGTGTCATTGTATACTTGGCACTTGTCAAACACAGTCAGATTTTATTAAATAGTATTTCCTTGGAAGTAACAATGGTGCCTTTTTCTCCTCTTACATTTACTGGCTCAGCACTTTCCACATAGACTGATCTAAATAAATGTTTGTTAGATGGATTGAGCTCTTCCATTTCCTTATTTTTCTATGAGTTAGTTATTAAGACTTGTTCATATCCAGTAAGACGGTGAAATAATGACATATTAATGAGACACAGAATATTTTTTGTTTTCATTTGCTAAAATATTCTATCCATCTAATTTTACATTTCCAACGGATTTCTGCGAAGCCCCATGCATAAGGAAAATAGTGAAATTAAGAGTATGTTGGGAGAAGAATGAACATTCAGCTAGATGCACAATTCATCATTTGTAGAAAGAAATAAGAAAGCATGTTTTACATGTACTACAACATCAATGTTTTCCATGACAAAGGTCTAAAAAGAGTTTTTAATATTACTGAATATATCTTAGCATTAAGTACTAATTGGTTCGATTTTCTTTTTTATTGTTATGTTGCTAGTAAAGCACACACTATATATGTCTTAAAAATGTTTAACTTAGTTAAGTCACTCAAAAGTATTGAACATCAAAGTTCTCAATGAATGATTAACACAAGCTAGCTGCTTATATTTCTAAAAAAAAGCTTTGCTGAGACATAATTAACATAAAAATAGGGTGAATTTGAGGGCATGCCTGTTTTGACTGTTCTTGATGATTTGCATTTTCATACACATTCGATGATTAACTTGTCAATTTCTGCATAGAAGTTGGTTAGAATTCTCATAGGGAACATGTTTAATCCATAGATCAAATTAGAGAGAATTGCCATGTTGATAATATTAAGTCTTCTGATCAATGAGTATGGGGTGTCTTTCCATTAATTTGGAACTTCTTTAATTTCTTTCAACCACATTTTCTAGTTTTAAATGTATGTTTCTACTACCTTTATTAATTTTTTTTGTAAGCGCTGTGCATTGTGCAAGACTGTTGAATCACAGATCTATACCTCTGAAACAACTAATACAATATATGTTAAAAAAAGAAGAAGATGATGATGATGATGATGACAGCAGGAGAGGAAGAATGGCAGGGGGGAAACTGGAGGGGGAGACGAACCATGAGAGATAATGGACTTTTATTAAATTTATTCCTCAGTATTTTCTTTTTTAAAAAAAGTTTTAAGTTCTTTTTTCCCCAAGTTTTTATTTAAATTCTAGTTAATTAACAAAGAGTGTAATCTGAGTTTCAGGAGTACAACATAGTGATTCAACACTTATATACAACATCATGTGCTCCTCACAAGTGCACTCCTTCTTCCCCATCACCTATTTTACCCATGTCCCCACTTACCTTCCCTCTGGTAACCATTAATTTGTTCTCTACAGTTAAGGGTCTGTTTCTTGGTTTGTCTCTTTTTTTCCCCTTACTCATTTGTTTTGTTTCTTAAACTGCTCATGAGTGAAATCATATGGTATTTGCCTTTCTCTGACTGACTTACTTCACTTAGCATAATACACTCTAGCTTCATCCATGTCATTGCAAATGGCAAGATTTCATTTATTGATAGTTGAGTAATATTCCAGTGTGTGTGTGTGTGTGTGTGTGTGTGTGTGTGTGTGTTTAAGATGTGCTACAGCCCATCTTCTTTATCCATTCATCAATCAATGGACACTTGGGCTGTTTCCATAGTTTTGCTATTGTAGATAATGCTGCTATAAACACCAGGGTGCATGTATCCTTTGAATTAGCATTTTTTATTCTTTGGGTAAATTATACCTAATAGTGTAATTGCTGGATCATAGGGTATTTCTATTTTTAACTTTTTGAGGAAGCTCCATAGTTTTCCAGAGTGGCTGTACCAGTTTTCATCCCCACCAACAGTGCAAGAGTGTTCCCCTTTCTCCACTTCCTCACCAACACTTGTTCCTTGTGTTGTTGATTTTAGCCATTCTGACAGGTGTGAGGTGATACCTCATTGTACTTTTGATTTGCATTTCCCTGATGATCACTTATGCTGCACATCTTTTCATGTGTCTGTTGGCCATCTGGATGTCATCTTTGGAAAAATGTCTATTCATGCCTTTTGTCCATTTTTAAATTGGATTATTCATTTTTGGGGTGTTGAGTTTTATAAGTTCTTTATATATTTTGGCTACTAACCCTTTATCAGATCTGTCATTTGCAAATATCTTCTCCCATTCTGTAGGTTGCCTTTTAGTTTTGTTGATTGCTTCCTTTGCTGTACAGAAGCTTTTTATTTTGATGTAGTCCCAATAGTTTATTTTTGCTTTTGTTTCCATTGCCTGGAGACATATCTGGAAAGAAGTTGCTAGGGCCAATGTCAAAGAAGTTCCTGCCTATATTCTCCTCTAGGATTTTTATGGTTTCAGTTTTCATATTTAGGTCTTTAACCCATTTTGAATTTATTTTTGTATATGGTGTAAGAAAGTGGCCTAGTTTCATTCTTCTGCATGTTGTTGTCCAGTTTTCACAATACCATTTGTTGAAGAGACTATCTTTTTCCCATTGGATATTCTTTCCTGCTTTGTTAAAGATTAATTGGCCATACAGTTGTGGTTTCATTTCTGGGTTTTCTATTCTGTTCTGTTGATCTGTGTGTCTATATTTGCACCAGTACCTTACTGTTTTGATCACTACAGCTTTGTAATATAACTTGAAATCTGGAATTATAAGCCTCTACTTTGCTTTGCTTTTTCAAGGTTGCTTTGGCTATTTAGGGTCTCGTATTTGTTTCTAAAATTCTTAAGGGGGAGATAAAATGACAATGCAATAAAGAGCATTTGTTCTAGCCATTCTTATATTAGTTTGGGGTGACTAATCAATCATCCATGTTTCAATCAAAAAAGGCCTGATAATGCTGCAATAACAAATAGTTTCCTCTTATTTCATAGGTGGCAATCACCTTCCATGTGGGCTCTTAGTAATGCTGGCTGACGGAGAATCTCAACATAGAGCTCTTTGGTCAGGAAAAGAAAATAAAGGATCATACCTGCCTATGAGATCAGTTTCTCAGTGATACAGGTCCCTTCTACTCTCAGCTCATGGTAGTGACATTATTCCTATGGCCCTGACTCACTGCAAGGGTGGGGGGCGTTGGGTATGAGAGAAAGAAATGATTTATTCGGTGGCCATTATATCTCTGCCTTAGTCTGCCCTTCTGTCCTCCAAATATCCCTTTCACATGGAATCCCTCCTCAAGGGAGATAGCCCAAAGTTCTATCCCATCAGTTCATCCAATTCAAAGGCTTATCTCTGAATGATATTCACTAGTGAATATATCAGGTCAAGGTGTGGCTTTGCTTGGTTTGGAGCTCTCTGAACTAAAAATACAAGTTAACTCCCTTCCATGTTCCAATATAATAATAAAGCTTGTACAGAATAACGGTGTAAATCACTACCCTTTAGAAGAAGGAGGAATGGGAGACAAACAGTGATAGAGTCTATTTGATTTATTAGTAGAGAATGTAATACTGTGAGAGGCAGTAATGCTCACCAACCATTCCATTCGTTCCTTTACATTTTCCATATATACAGGGATGTCTGTCACATATCCATTCTGCAACCCCATTGGGATGGCACTGTAAGGGACCCCAAGTCATGAGAGCAGAAAATGTTCCAAAATTAGTCTTTGACCATGATTTATAGAAGGAGTGACTATGATCCAGTGTTCTCTGTGGACTTTGTGTCTGTGTTTATCATCCTTGTCCATGTCTGAAGTGGTCATTTGCAGACTATGCCCTTTTAGTGGCTGAGGAGGCAGGTCAACTCATTTCCTTAATTTATGTTAAGACACTAAGAGTGATTTTGAGTCTTAGCCTTGGTATTTTTGCTCTTAGATGTGACACCTCCCCCAAAACTAACCCTGGTCTTCCCAATATAAGTTTTAGATTCACTGTAACTTTTGCTTTCTTGCCCCCATATATTTCTGTGAACTTAAATAAGGGTATTTTGAGGCTGTGTGCTTATCTGGACCCCAATCAGATTTTTGCCCTAAATCATTTCATTCAGTTGAAAGTATTTACTGGCTCCATATCCTTAGTTTGATTCCTAGCCCCCCCAGACAATTAAGTCAGTTTAAAGATTTTACTGTAATTTATTCCTCAAAATTTCTTCATCTTATTTTTTTACTAGTGGGAGTCCAGAAACAGTGGACTGTCTTAATCCTGAGAGACCCAGATTTTGAGCACTATCCCTATTCTCATCCATTTTTGCTTAGAGATCAGTTAACTATTACCTGAACTCATCACTTCCTTCTACTATCTTCTCAAGTACAACCATGTACAACTATTAAAAATTCTAATTTTTTCAGCCTCTCTTTCCCTAAAGCCACATGTTGTTGTTGGTGGGGGGGGGTCATTTTGCTTTGTTTTTGGGTGTACAGTCTGCTTCCTCAAACCTTGCAGGTGTGCATTTTGCCAAATATTTTACTATGTAAAGATCTCCATCTCTTTTAGGCTTTGACATCAGTTTCATGCTGACCTATATATTATGTTTTTGTTAAGAAAGCTCTCCAATTTCAGTTCCAGTATCAGCATCTGTCAGGACAGGCTTGATAATTCTAAACGAACAACCCCCAAACTTAGAGGCTTATAACAAAAGTTTATTTCCCTCTCACACAAAATTTGGTGTGCCTCCAAGCAACTCTGCAGTAAAACTGTCCTCCTGAAGTCCACTCAGGTTAGCAGAGGTTACATCATCTGAGTTGTACTATGGGATTTTGTATGACTTGCTTCACTTCTGTTCATAGCCCATTGACTATTACTACTGACAGTGTTTTGCCTAATTTCAAGGCCTGGAAAATGTAAAGGGACAAATGAAATAGTTGATGAACATACCGCCTCCGATAGTATTACTTTCTTGATTTTTTCTGTAAATTAGATTACATAACACAATTTTTGCCTATTCAGCAATATTTTTCATAAATGATAGTATGTTTTCCATACCTGCAGGTACAGTTGGTAGCTGAGAATTAGTGCCTTTCTCTGTGTGAAGAGACCACTTCAGCAACTGAACGTGTGACATTAGTTGCATAAGCACTATGCTTAACTGTCATTGAAATTATATTAGGGTAATAAGTATGGAATCTAGGGCTAGTCATGTTGTGTTCAGTAAAACTGAGAGAAAGAAGTTGAGATATTTCCATGAGAATGTAAATATTGTATAGCTTAACATTATACAACCCGTAAGCTTAAAATCTATTTTATGTATACGGATTTTAACAGGAAATGATCAAAGAATAGTTGACATGAACATGGAATAAGCCCTGTAAGAAAATCCATGAAGAAAATTCAAAGACTATTTTTGTTTTGAAAGTCAAAAATATTTAAGTTAAGTATGACTATAAATCAACAAGTGATAAGATAATAGAGTGCTGACTTAGCCTAAGGACAGACCACAAAAATGTGTGCAAAAAAAAAAAATCACGATATTAAAATATTTCAATTTACTGTTTTTCCTTACTCACAATACACAAATCCATATGCAATTTAAGTATGCATACATCATCAAAGAAATACTTACATTTTTAACACTTATGACATTGAAAATGCTATTAAGCTACCAATAAATTAATTAGCAGATTTCTATTCTCTGTTTTGAAGGCCAGCATATAAAACATAGTTTGCAACTAGATATGGCATGTATATCAAAGAGTCTACCTTCTAGGTGCTTTAGCACTCAGAAGAAAATGAAAAATAGATTCATCAGCAATTTTACTCAGCAGTAAGCCTTAACTACCTCACATAGGTCCATCTGAAGGGAAGGAAAGGTTTTAATATTAAAATATTTTTAAAGATATGTCACCTAGTCCATTAAAATGACACTAGTTTGATAATGCACTTCTCTACTTGCAGCTAAGTGCATAAAATCTTTTTTCTTAATGGCCCAGATTTTACACTCATTACCAGTAAATATCTAGATTTTAAAAAATGAAACTTTAAAAAAATACAGTTTTAAATATTTGCTACTTGATATGTTACTAGCAACCTGAACACTGGAAACAATCACTATCATCTCTGATAAAGGGAATTATACTTTTCAAAGGTAAAAATTAAAGCAAATCTGCAAAATGAATTGAGCATAATCCCTTAGTACATGTACTGTAATTACTGCTTTTAATGAAATTAAACATTATTTTGGTCATTAGAGTAGAAGTTTGGAACTGTGCTAGGATTCTTTATAGGAAGAATAAGTAATTTTATATCTAAATACACCATAGGAAAAATTAGAAGAAAAATATACTTAGAGTTTAGTAGTAAAGTAAATCTACATTTTAAAAAAATGTATCATGAAAACACAAGGTAAAATTCTTTGGCCATAGTTAACTTGTGAAGTAGAGTAGCAAATGGACATACCACCTGGGGCTCATTACTAGCTTTGCTTTTGGCTCTGAGATGCAGTTTCAAGAGCAGGGTTTTCCATTAAATTCAGAGTCAGACAATTCAATCTTAGGAAGCTTGGGGCAAAGGAGGGAACAGGTGCCTGGGGGATGATGAGAGGGAATACAGAGTTCTGATCCACATTCTATTCCCCTCTAGATACTTAATGCTGGACCGGGAAACTTGCCACCTTGTGATTCTATTGGGCAGGAACTTCAGCCAATTCTTCTTGGGATTCCATGTCTAATGAGTGCCAGCGTTCATTAAAGGTTCATTGCTAGTCCCAGTCTCCAGATTCTTTAGGTTCCTATTCAGCACAATTGAAATAGTGCCTTAGATTTGGAGAAAAGTGAGCTACTTTTCTATATGTTTGCATCATTAGCCTGAGTTTCCTCAAAGGCAGAGCCACAAAGACTTGCAAAGCAACTAATGTGATCTCAAGAAGTTGGAGGTGAGGAAAGTTTAACAGGAAAACAAGGACAACAAATCAAAAGATGCGTTATTTCATTTTTGATCAGGCTGGGATGCCAGTATTTAATCTTGAAGGACATTCTGAGAAAGTTTATGAAATGCATGTCAGAACTTGCAGCCCATAAGGGAATAGGATTCTTTTTCTGTTAATTTCAGTTCCTACTGATCAAGGGTAGCCCATAGTAGCCCACAGACACTGACATCCCACGCCTAGCTATCCATCCACGAGCATCCCTAAAATTCCTCCAAGAGTTCTAAGCTGCATCCTCAAAACAGCCTTGGAGCAGGAAGCTAGAGGAAGCTCTTGCCCAAGGTGAAACACTGTCAAATTTCACCTGTGTGAGGCTGAGGGATATCTTCAAGGAACTGTGCACCCCAGCAGTGACTATAGTAAGAGGCACACCCAAGAGAATTTGGAGTGATGTATAAGAAGTTCTCACAAATTGGTTTAAACTAAAAACTAGACCAGAATTAAAGTACTAGGAATAGGAATGGGAGGGAAAGAGGTAACGAGAGGTTATAGAATGGTTTCCTAAATACAACTGAGTTACTTTGTCCCCAACTCTTGAATGTTTACCCCTCCACATGTAGTGGTGCCTCAGATGGCTGGCTTTGGGAGAGCATTTACATACCACTGTTAAATATTCAATACATTCAAAGAAAGCATCTTAAAATGATGTCCTTCCAATAAAAGTTGAAGAGTTACAAAGAAAAATTTATCATTACCAAACAACATTATTAAGGAATGAAGCATTCTGGATAATTTAGTTTTCTAGCTAATTTCATAACACATGTGCTATGAAACCCCTGGAGGGTACGCATTCTCCCTCCTGCTGTTGTAGGAAGAGCACCAAAATTGGACTTAGAGACGGTAGGTCTGAACTTCAGGCCTGATACCTGCTTAATGTATAACTCTGGATAAGTGTCTTAACATCATTGGGTCTGAATGTCCTTATATGTAAAACTGAGCTAGCAAAACTTGCTTCCAAACGTTACTGGTTGAATAAACAAACAAGATGGTGCACTAAAAAGATATTGTCCACCTGGGCCCTTATTTACCTTGGTCATTATGACCTCCCACAGTTCAGAGATTTCAGAGACCATCTCAGACTTGTCCTTAGTTTAAGACTTCTCGATCCCTGCCACCTCCGAAGAGCCTGTCGGCAACTTCAGCGGTCCTCCCCTACTCATGAAATTTTTCATCTATGGTGGTCATTCCCAAGCTACACTCATAACAACTTTGTTCTTTGATTCTGTAATTGTGCCCCTCAACACAGATTGTTTTTAACATATACTTTCAGAAGGTTATGTTTATTCATATTCTTCTTTCCTGATGTAGAATCTCCCACTGTTGGAATTTTGTTCCAGTTCTTTAAAAAGAAAAGTCATCATTTTTACTCTGGGGCCTTTTTTAGACTTTGGCTGAAAATAATCCTCTTAAGACACTACATATATAAAAATCAGATTTTTGAACCAATATCTGGCCCAACATTGGTTATAATTTAGTTCCTCTCTTTCAGTTCTTGAAATATTAACTTAAGGGCACAGTATTTAGATTTAAACAAATAAAGAACAGCAAAACCTCACTGCAGAAACATCAACATGTTAAGTACCTCTCAGCTAACCATAGCCAGAGCATATCACACTTTGCTCTACCCTGTGTCGGATTTCTTTCCATAGGGCCAACCTAAAGACTTCTGGAAGGATTCCTTTGAGAAATTAAAATACTAATGATTTCATTATAAGATATAAGAAACTGCCTCTGAAAATTTGCTTTAGGTAGTTAAAACTGTATATTTGATCTGTAAATTATTTAGTTTTAGAAATATAGAACTTCTGCAATCAAGCATTTATAATCTGTAACTGGTCTATCAATCTCAGTAACAACATACTTTCAAAGAGACTTCATTAAAAAACGTGCAGTTAAAGTTGTTTCTAATGACTCTTTTTCAAACAGAATTAAGTCAGAGGGAAAACTGGTCTTTCCCCAAAATTTCACAAAGGCAGAAAAAGAGAAACCTTCAGAACTTCTGAGAAATATATTTTAGGAACAAATTTTAATTTGATATATTAAGAAGCTAGAGATTATTATAAAAGACAAAAGGTCACCTAGTATGGAAATTGAATTTATTAAGTAGCTTGAGTCAAAAATATAAACTGAAAATTGACTTTATACTAAAACTATAAACTAATAGGCTAGGATAGAAAGCAGAAACTTCGCAAAGTTTTTAAGTTAAGCAATTGTTCCAGTTACATTCACATACACTGCGTACCCATCAGGTTACTACACTTGCTATTATGCCAACATAATAGATTATTCATCCATCCTGAGAAAGTGATCTCTGCTCTCTTATTCCTATCTCCTCCCTCATACCTCTTCAAGAGGTGATAATGCTAATGTGATTATAGAACATTAATTGGGCTGTGTTTACAAATGAAGCCATGCTTTATTTAAAAGTGAAGTGCATGTGCCCCGGGCCCCTCTATTCTTTGGCCAACATACAGCCACTGCACATGACCAGGACATGCCACCAGCAGGCCCTGTCATCATGCTTAGCTCTATTTCTTCCCTACCACACATATAAATAGGAATAGCGGAGTAAGAATCACCATATGGATTGGATCTCATAGGCAAAAAGATGCACATACTTCCAAGGTTTAGCAGAATCATGCATTATGGGGTATTTGGCACTAATCCCCAAATAAAACATTTTCATTTTTATGCCATTTTGCTATTGCTTCTTGTGTTTGTAACAGGGTTATTTATCCTGTCTCGTACTTTTGCTCTCGAAAAGCTTCAAACTTTTAAAAAAAGTTCCGAGAATGTTATGCATTTGCATACCTTCCACTTATGTTCACCAATTAATATTTTGCCTCATTTGCTTTTGCTAGTTTCTGTTTGTCTCTAGATGGATGGATGGATGGATGATAGATACACACACACACTTCTCCTGAATCGTTGCTAATATCATAATACCTTACCCTAAATGCTTCAGCATATATTTCATGAGGTAAAGACTATTGCAGCGAATGAGAATAGCAAGAGATAAATGAAATATATATTTTTAAAGCTGAAAGCGAATCTCTTAAGTACTCATTAAATCCAGCTCATTAATTTTGCAGATTAAAAAACTAAGGCACAGAGAAACATGATTTGGTTTGCTTCAAGTTGCACAGTTTGTGCCAGAGTTGGATCTTTTGATTCCTGAATCAGTGCTCCAATAACTTCACCTATTTATGACTAAGTAACAAATTGAAAAACAGTACCAATGAACTCCTTGGATATCAACAAGCTGAAACATACCACTGATTAACACATTGAGACTTCCTGCTACCCTCTTGGTGATAAACTCTTAGGCAACTAGCTGGCCAAATTATAGTAAATAAATTACTATTTCTTGCAATTAGAACATGACTCTAGAACTTAGATATATCACAAGTCTTCCAAACATGAAATCACATTGCTTCTACTATTCTTTCCATGGACGGCTTTGCTTTAGAAGCTTAGAAGGTGTGTATTACTATTAAAGTTCTTCAGCTAGCACCAAGCAGCTTCATTCTAAACAAAATTTAAAAAGCAGAAAAGTTCTAAAAAAGTAGACTCACTACTCTTCTGTGTTTTCCATATTTTACACACATTGAATATTTTTCTAAGAAGTTTACAGTGTTGGAGAAAGAGGTGTTGAGCATTTTAATACCTAATAAAAATGAAAAGTACTTTTAGTTTTTACTGAATCACTTTAACAAGGATAACATAGAGACCTCTTTAGAGGCCCAGAAAGAGATAATTTTACAATTTTGATCAACTAAACTGGATCCCCCAAATCCAGCATTCACATGGTATTTAGATAAAATATTCTTCAGAAATTACATGTCATCCAAGTAGAGAGTCCCCAACTTGTGATGGTTTAACTTAGAATTTTTCAACTTTATGATAGTGCAAAAGCAATACAAGTTCAGGAGAAACTTTGAATTTTTATCTTTTCCTGGGCTAGTGATAGGTGATATGTGGTACAGTACTCTCCCCTGATGTTGGACAGTGGCAGTGAGTCATAGCTTCCGGTCATGCCATCATGAAAGTAAACAAACACTATACCATTCTTTACTCATTCAACCATTCTGTTTTTCACTTTTTTTTAAAAGATTTTATTTATTTATTTGACAGAGAGAGAGAGAGACAGTGAGAAAGGGAACACAAGCAGAGGGAGTGGGAGAGGGAGAAGCAGGCTTCCCGCTGAGCAGGGAGCCTGATGCGGGGCTGGATCCCAGGACCCTGGGATCATGACCTGAGCCGAAGGCAGACACTTAATGACTGAGCCACCCAGGTGCCCCTGTTTTTCACTTTCAATACAGTATTCATTAAATTATAGGAGATATTAAATACTTTATTATAAAATAGACTTTGTGTTAGGTGATTTTTTGCCCAACTGTAGGCTAATGTAACTGTTCTGTGCATGTTTAGGTACACTAGGCAAAGTTCTGATGTTTAGTAAGTTAGGTGTAGTAAGTGCATTCTCAATCTGTGAAATTTTCAACTTATGATGGGTTTATAGGGACATAAGCCCCAACATGAGTTGAGGAAGATCTGAAATATTAGGTGTGTTTGATTTTCTATATATGAGCACAAAGCAATATATAGGCTTTCAAAGGGTTGTTTTTTTTTTTTTTTAATTACCCTCCGATGCCTAAGGAAGGATTATCCCAGCCATGATCCCCCCACATGCAAGGCACTCTATATGGAAGGAGGATGTGACCAAGGATACCAGTTTCTCCTTCCTGGAATAGTTACAATAAAATTGAAGAGACTTTGATGCCCAACCATAGGAGGACCCAGACGACAAACAATTGGATGATGTTGTAAATATCTGCATTCAACTCTAGGCATGTATCCATATGCAGAGCAAAAGTTCTGGTTGGAAAAGCACTAGTGGGGAAAGAGTGAACATATATTTCTCTTGCTAAAAGGCTGTCAATATTACATATATTTTTAAAATATCTTAGAGTAGAGAATAAAAAAACAATTTATCTGATTCAATCTCTTTTATAGGGAATGATGGTTACTTAGTTCCTGGGGTTCATTACTCATCTAGTTACCACTGCCAAGGAGTCCTGGTCCCTCCACTTTCTCCTTGAAGCACATCCTAACTCTTTCTGAGAATGTTAGCCTCCACTTCCATTAACCTTCTAAGATTTAATAGCCACACATATTCTACATCTGTAAAAGGTGTTTCTTAAAGCTCTGTTTGTGATTATTTAAATTTGTGGATTCACATTAAAAAAATGAAGCAGATTTAATCTCTCTTCTGAGATTTTTTTTCCTCTATAGATACTTTTTGGCCTCTAAAGAAAGGCAGATTACTTATTAATGTTCAGAGTATTAACATTCAGAATGGAGGAAGATTTTTGACTCCAAATGTGCCACTAAATAAAAAATAT
The DNA here is from genome assembly GCF_003265705.2 of Callorhinus ursinus. Classification (NCBI taxonomy): domain Eukaryota; kingdom Metazoa; phylum Chordata; class Mammalia; order Carnivora; family Otariidae; genus Callorhinus; species Callorhinus ursinus. The sequence continues at coordinate 65,326,400 of NW_027397074.1, read as the reverse complement.
TTTTATAGTACTCAGGCTGACCCAGTAAAAGAATTAATCTGATTTACTGAACTTGGTCTGTAAATTAAGAGTAAAGCTAATAGTAACAGCAATAATTTTCTTCTGCCTTCTCCTCTTCCTTCTTCCCTCCCTTCCACCCTCCCCTCCTTTCTTCCTTCTTTTCCTTGCCCTTCCTTACAACAAATAGCATCCACCCTTCTAGACTTAGTGGAATGAGATTATAGCAATAAAAAAGAGACATCGCATGTCTGCACTCATGAAACTCACATCCTCCTGTGGGATACAGATAATAAGTAAACAGATATAGATATAAGTGATGTAATTATGGGCTGTGAAAAGTTTTACAAAAGAAATAAAGGTAAAATGAGGTGATAGAGAGTGAGCGACAGAGCCTTGGTTAGGGTGATCAGGGAAGGCCTCTTTGAACTAATGATATTTGTTCACTCTGGAAAGCCAGAAACAGCATTCATGGCAGACAGAGCAAAAACAGATCCTGAGACAGGAAAGGGCATGTGTATTCCACAAACAGCAGACAGCCAGTTTGTCTGGAGCATAGTGAACAAGAGGGAGAAGGTTAGAGAAAGCTGAGTGTGGAGAGATCATATGGAGTTTGGGAAGCCATGGTCAATATTTATGGTCCTGCTTGGTGCAGTGAGAAGCCCTTAAAAAAATTTTTTTTTAAATATTTATTTGAGTTGGGGGAGGGAGCACAGGGAGAGAAATCTCCAGCCCGACTCCATGACTCCACACTGGGCTGGATCTCACAACCCTGAGATCTTGACCTGAGCTGAAATCAAGAGTCAAAGGTTCTGAGCCACCCAGGTGCCCTGCCTTTAAAGAATTAATTAGAGAAGTTACATGGCATGCTCTATGTTTTAGAAAGTTCACGCTCACTGCTGTGTGGAGAAGGGAGACTAAAGTAAAAAGAAAAGATGAGTGAGGACACTATTGGAATAACCAGAGAACAATGTGGTCTTAGGAAAAAAAAAAAAGCCAGAGATGAGTGCTCCTAGCTCAAGTAAGAGCTGGGGAGAGAAGGATCAATAAGAATCTGCTTTTCTTCTAATGGACAAGAATTCAGGTCCTATGCCAATAATAATAAACGTTTAACAAACAGCTCTCTGGAAAAAATAGTAAACATACACAGATACATGCACACATGTGCACATTCATTATAAAATTTTTCCTGAAAATTGGTTAAAGTGTATATGCAGCCAAGTTTAGAACATTTTTAATACACATATAACATCATGACAGGCTCAATTTATTCATCTCTTCGGTGAGTCATCTCAAATTAGTCATATTTCATCTAGTGATAATTACAAATGTTGGAAATTTGTGATTAACTATAGTGAAAGTATTTTGAAAATAGAAAAAAACATTAAACATGAATAAAACACCTGTTTTCATAATCTTAAAACACTGCATTTCATACTTTAAAAAATAAAAATAGACACATAGAATGTCAATGTTTGTGTAGACAAAATGTAAGTATCTGCATCTGCTTATCTCTGTTGAATATAAAAATTTAAAAGTACAACAAGGTAAGTTTTAGTTTTTATTTTTAAATGACAATTATTTTTAGGAACAAAAAATATTTTTATGGTGGATCTTCCTATACAGTAAAAAAATTCTAAGTAATACTTCCACATGCCTTGATTAGTTAATATCAGTGGAATATGTGGTGCTAGCAAAAGTAGTTTCTTTATACGATAAAAAAAATTCCCTTAAAAAAATGAGTGGGTTCAAATACCATTTAAATTTGAATGACGAGGTGCCTGGGTGGCTCAGTAGTTAAGCATCTGCCTTCGGCTCAGGTCATGATCCCAGGGTCCTGGGATCGAGCCCCACATTGGGCCCCCTGCTCAGCGGGAAGCCTGCTTCTCCCTCTTCCACTCCCCCTGCTTGTGTTCCTTCTCTTGCTGTGTCTCTCTCTGTGTCAAATAAAATCTTTAAAAAAATTAAAAATTAAAAAATAAATAAATTTAAATGACTACTCATGTATGTTTATAGCAGCCTACACCAAACATGGAAAACAAAACAAATAATACAAACCAACTGTCTTGAAATTACTACAAAATTGCAATGTCAGTGGTCAAATAGAATTAAATGTAGACTAGCTCTTGAAATTCACTGACTATAAAAATATTGATACTACTGATGGTTGTTTGCATTTAACTTTTCATATTTTAATAGTTATCAATAAGAGAAATTGTAGCTAATATCCATCAAACCTATGTTTGGGAGATAAACTAGCATAAATGAAAGTGTCCTAAAATATTAGGATGAAGAAATGGTCTGGTGATTACATTTATTTTTTAAAAAACACTAATGTCCATCGACAGATGAATAAAGAAAATGTGAGATATATACATATATTTCTATATATATCTCATTATTATCATATACATTAGTCATCAAAAAGGATGAAATCTTACCATTCACAACGACGTGGATGGAACTGGAGGGTATTATGCTAAGAGAAATAAGTCAATCAGAGAAAGACAATTATCATATGGTTTCACTGATTTGTGGAATTTAAGAAACAAAACAGAGGATCATAGGGGAAGGGAGGGAAAAATAAAATAAGATGAAATCAGAGAGGGAGACAAACCATAAGAGACTCTTAACTATAGGAAACAAACTGAGGGTTGCTGGAGGGGAGGTGTGTGGGGGCATGGGGTAACTGGGTGATGGGCATTAAGGAGGGCACATGATGTAATGAACACTGGGTGTTATATGCAATAGATGAATAACTGAACTCTACATCTGGAACTAATGATACACTATATGTTAACTACCTGAATTTAAATAAAATAAATTTAAAAAAAACCAACACTGATATATGACAGAAATCATCCTTTTAGGAAAATACTGATGAAGTGCTGATAATAAATATGAAGAAGTCTACTTCTAAATATAAAAGTTGACATTTTTATTTAAATCCCTGGGAATGTCTATTTATTATAACTATATTAAAAGGCATTGCTTATCTAATTTCATTAATATAATATTGAGTTTATAAAGTTATATCTAACATTGTTGGTTACTGAGGCAGTTTAGGCTCTTAGGGAAGACCCTCAGGAATAATTGTCCAGACCACAAAACCATCATACCATCCAGCATGTTTAACAATAAACTTGACTAGGATATCAATGATGCACAAAATCAGTGTTGAGATCTGTTAGGAAAACCAGTTTAGCAACTTTCCCCATAATGTGAATCTTCAGACAGCACTACCTAAGGAGCAAATATTTGCTGTTCCTTATTGATATTTAAAAACATTGGATTCTCTGATTCTATTTTGTTTTCTGGAGTACATATAAATCAGGTAAATCAATGCTAAAATGACACATGGCCAGCCATGGTTAAAAATAACAAAATTAGGGTCACAACACTTTGTAACACTTAAAAATCACCTTCCAATGCAGCAGTGATTTTCCTTGCTTGTATTTTCAAGACCTTCGTCCACTCCTGTTTTAAGCTATTTTCTTTAGGACTTCATTATATTCCTTGGGAGACTATCTCACACTCTATTAGTTACAGTCAATTTCATCGCATTACTTGAAGTATAAACACCCACAGTTCTTTGCACCTCTTGTGAGCACATTTCTTCTCTCTTGGTATTTAATAACCTGTAGCCTGGCATTTGAATTAGGGGATAATTTTACCCCTTCTGGCAATATAGTTTTAAGTAGGGAAAACTATTTGTCAATTTCAAATTGCATTTTATATGAAGATAAGTTGCATATCCATTTTATATCAGAAAAATTATCAAAAACTTGGGTATAAGGCAAGTAAGTTAAAACACATCCTTTCAATATTATAGAAGGGCAAAAGCCACCCAAGGATTGTCTAGGAGAATGTGCTTAGTTCATTGCATTGTTTATTATTAATTAAAGATCCCAGATTTAGTGAAGTTACATGTGAATTTATAGATTTTCTATCCAATGAGGATGGAAATAATTTCTATCTGTTAGAACATGTAACTCCAAAGATTTATGACTTATTAGACATTAGAGAGTATTTTACCCAACTCAGAAATTTTATCCTAAATTTTCTTTGATAAATTGCCTACAAATACCCTAACTTCTTTTTTTTAAATACCCTAACTTTCAAAGTGTTCTTTGAATCAGTCATAACATCTTACCAGTCCCTTCACTAATTAAGGAATTAAATAAAATCTTTGACATGTTTATTTTGTATTTACCTGAGGGTCATGATTTTGCTTTTTTCCCTTAAGTTATGCTTTTATCTATGCAATGATTAAAATCCCTTCAAGTTATATGAGTAATAAGTTAAAGACACAGAACCTATCCAGATTATTGCTAAAAAATTCATAAACATTGGACTAAGTCTATATTATTACTATTGCAGTGGGAAGAGCCTGGTTGAATTTGTCTATAATATACATCTTATTTTTCTTTAGTCATTGTTCTTCATGTATCTTGCAGTTGGCAATATGTCAGAAGAATGAATAAAAAATTGTTTCAGGAATGTGATATAACTTCATTAAATGCATTTATATTCCTAAGACCTCATCAAATATTATTTCCATAAAAACTTATGTATATTTTATCTCTATGTATATCAAATACCAATACTAACTTGTTATTTAATAAAACCTCCAAATGCAATATTCAAAAATTTGCTAACTCCATGGCCTTGGCCTTAAGTAGATATTTACAAGTATACATGTTGAGACAGTTTTCATTTTTTAATTAAGAATAGTATGCCCCCTACTTCTACAAAATGTGTTTCTAATACAGCACCAAAACATAGATTATATACTAGGTGACTGAGTGCCATTATATCTGTCTGTTCAAAAATATCACTTTTTGTGGTAAAGAAACATCGAAAGTGAAGAAAAATATAAAGTATGAATTAGCAGGTGGAATGAGTTGAGTGAAATATAAAGCAACAGAAAGTGGGATATCATATTAAGTTAATAATTACTTCTGATCCTTGCCATAAATACAGCAAATATAAAATTGCACTCAGTCTTAGAAGCAAACGTAAAGTATTAAAAAAAAACTGAAAAATCATCACTTACCTGAACTCAAAGTGAAATTAGAAATCTCTACTGATATCATTAGTAATGCATACCAGTATACCTTATTTTGCCTAGAAATAGTTGGTTCAGGTATTCAGAATTTATCCATATATTAATTGATGACTTAAATATTGGCTTTGGGCTCCTTCAACAACCTGTGTGCATTTGGATTGTTTAGTTGACAGGGAAAAGTTAAAGAAAGAACATTTATTTTATTTTTTGCCTGAGTGCTACTTCAGAGAAATCATTTCCAGATGCCTGGAGATATAAAATATCTTAATTCCATTTCAGGGATAGATGAATCAGAAGCAAATAAAAGACATTTCCTTCAGCCACTTTCCCAATACCAACTAGTTGGCCAAGCCCACAAGAATGAGTCTCATAATTAATAAAGCTTTTAGAAATAAGGCTCTTAACTCACTCTCAAATCCCCAAGTATATTCGATTCCTGGGACTAAAAAATCTAGCAAGCTGGTTAATTGCATTTAGGACCTCAATTATCTTCTGTAGATGATTTAGTAGAGAAATGATATTCTTCTCCAAGCAACATAAATACAGCTAAACAAAAATCCTCCGAGGAATTCTTGAAAATCTATTTTCTTTTCTGTGCTATAAATATCAGAGATGTCATGAATTGGCTGATAGTGGTAGATATTAGCAACAGGGTTAATTTTAAAAGGTGTGGTTATAAAAAACATAAACAGAAATCAAAGTTAGACTGAGTTGAAAATTATATAAAACAAGAAAAGGTCATAAGCCTAAGAGTTTATGAGTAGTCTATGAAAATACTACCCAAATCCTCTTCTTTTGGTAAGTCTTATGAATAATCCAATTAAAAAATGGGCAGAAGACATGAATAGACATTTTCCCAAAGAAGACATACAAATGGTCAACAGATACATGAAAAGATGTTCAATATCACTCAACACCAGGGAAATGCAAATCAAAATTACAAGGAGATATCACCTCACACCTGTCAGAATCACTAAAATCAACCACAAAGAAATAACAGGTATTGGTGAGGATATTGAGAAAGGGGAGCCTTCTTGCACTGTTGGTGGGGACACAAACTGATACAACCACTCTGGAAAACAGTATAGAGTTTCCTCAGGAAGTTAAAAATAGAACTAACCTACAAATTCAGCAACTGCACTACAAGGTATTTACCCAAAGAATACAAAAATATGAATTCAAAGGGACACATGTGCCCCAATGTTTATTGCAGTATTATCTATAATAGTCAAATTATGTAAACAGCCCAAGTGTCCATTTACTGATGAATGGGTAAAGAAGATGTGGTGTGTATCTTGCCATTTGCAATCATGTGGATAGAACTAGAAAGTATTATGTTAAGCAAAATAAGTCAGAGAAAGGCAAATACCATATGATTTCACTCATATATGCAATTTAAGAAACAAAACAAACAAGCAAAGGGAAAAAAATACAGAGAGGGAGGCAAACCAAGAAATAGACTCTTAAATATAGACAACAAACTGATGGTTACCAGAGAGGTGGGGGGGATGGGTAAAAGAGGTGATGGGGAATAAGGAATGCACTTGCTCTGACGAGTACCAGGTGTTGTATGAAGGGTTGAATCACTCAGTATATTGTACACCTGAAACTAATGTGACACGGTATGTTCACTAACTGGAATTTAAATAAAAAAATAAAAAAATAAAAATAATTGTTCACATCAGAATTATGTCCAAATCATATGTGCAGAGTTCAAGGAGTTATCACAAAATAAACATACAAGTGCAATTACCATGAAATCCAGAAAAATACCATTTATACTACACCAGAAGCTCCCCTCATGCCACTTTACAATTGCCACCCTTCCTTCCTTCCCAAAGATAACCACCATCCTGAATTCTAATAGTCTTGATTAATTTTTCCTATTTTTAACTTCAAATAAATGGAAACACACAATATGTATTTTTTGGTTGTTTCTTTCCCTCAAAAAATGTTTGTTGAATTCATCTATACTATTTCTTTACCAGTGATTATTTCATATTTATTGTTATATAATATCCTAAAATATGAATATATCACACTTTATCCATTCCACTATTGATGGGCATGTGGGAGGTTTCCATTTTGGAGCTCTCAACATTTTTGCTCATGCGTTGTGGGTATATGTGCACACATTTCTGTTGGGAATATACTTAGGGATGGAATTGTTAGATTATGGGATATACACTACTAAGTAGTATTCCAAAATGATGAAGTAATTTATAGTCCCATCAGAAATGAGATTGTGCTACATCATTTGAGATCTTGATATCATAAATTTTTAAATTTAGCCATTATGGTTAGTGTGTAGATATATTGAGGTTACATTTCCCTGCTGAATAATAAGGTTGAGCATCTTCTAATACATTTATTGGCCATTTATATATCTTCTTTTGTGAAGAGGTAGCCCAATCCCCTTATACATTTTCTGTTGGACCATCTGTCCCATTTTTATTTATTTGTAGGCGGTCTTTATATATATTGGACATGAAACTTTCAACTCTTATATATGTTGCAAATATATCCCCCTACTCAATCGCTTGACTTTTTCTCTCTTACTAGTGTCTTTTGTTAAATAGAATTTTTAAAATTTTAATGAAATATTACTAATAGCTTATTTTTAATGATGTCCATATACTATTTTATAAACTTCCCTTAAAATTCTCTATTATTATCTTCAAGAAGTTTTATTGTTTACCATTCATATGTAGACATTTAATACACCTGGAATTGAACTTCATCTACTGTGTCAAGTAGTGGATTAAGAATTCCACCCCCCACACCCCCACCTTTTTTTCATATAGGCTTGGCCCAGCACTATTCCCTGATATAAACTATTCTCACTATTTTGCAGTTTCATCTTTATCATAAATCAAGAGTTGCTGTGTGTATATCTATTCCTGGACTCTATTCTATTTTATTAGTCTAGCATTGTTCCAGTTTTATGTTTATCCTGAAAATAAATATTGGTATCTGAGTTTGTTCTATTTTAGGATGAGCCTAGCTACTATTTTAAATTTTTCATAAATATAGTCAATGTGTAAATTTTCATAAACGTAACTAATAGAATTTTGGTTGATATCACACTGAAACTTTATGATTTCCCACAAACCAGTGTGTAGCAGGAAAGGCAGTTGACTACACCCAAATTTATTGAAAAAGAGCCAGAGATAACTTGTTCCCATTTATACTATACCAGAAGCTCCCCTCATTCCACTTTACAATTGCTACCCTTCCTTTATATTCAAAGGGTGAGTTCCAATGACAGACAGTAAGTGAGGAGATAACACCTCAGACCCTTTGGTTCCCTTAGTCTCTGAGAAAAACATTCCTATCATCTTTATCTGCTCCCCATCCCTCCTTAGTGAACAATAAAACTTGGACATAGTCCAAAGAGTACCACTAGATGGAGTAGGTCCAGATTCTGTCCCAAATTTGTCATTCTGAGGTATATAAATTGACTTCATTGACTCACTGGATTTCATTTCTTTCAATTGTAAAATTACCAAGGTCAATGTCATATTTCCTAAGACCATTTACTTCTACAAACAAAACAAAACAAAACTCTGTTCTTTTAAAATAATTTTTAACTTTGTTTTAAAGATTTTATGTTTAAAAGGTATTGAATAGGGTGTTCTGTTTCTCCTTAGGACACAGAAACACACAGAAAAGCCAATGTTTTCATTCTATCAGAAAAACTTAAAAGATAGATAAATTAAAACATATAGAAATGCAATAGATTTGTGACCTCTGCTGGGAAATAGGCTCAAATCACTGAAACAAGACACCAAAATGACTTACCAGTCCAAAAGATGGTGGTTGGTGGTTAGTGATATAATGCTATCATTTACTCTTGCCTCTTCACAACTTTTTAACTTGCTAATTAGAAACCATATCCAATTAATCTCAGCTGAAGACATCCATATCTAAAAAACAAGGATACAATGTGGCAGTCTCCTAAAGGTATATAGGAACACATGTGTAAAAAAAAAAAACTAGACTATTTGAGGAAAAAAAATTAATATCTAAATATGTTTTTATGAAATATGTTTAATATATATTAAGTAACTGAAGGATATATACAAAATTTGAAAATTAAATGGTTTTAGAAATATGTATTTCATTTATTTCTATGATTGAGAATGATCTTATCTTTCTGAGGGCATCATTTTAACAAGACTATATGAAAATATAGGTACAAACATTTAAAAAAATCACATGGAGAATACTTATTCACTGAAATTATTGATCATATTTGTTGTAATTTTAATGTTTTTTTGTACATCTATATTGGTTACCATCTCTGAGATTATACACAAGGCTTTGATGAAGTGCATACTAAATATGCCGTAAAAATTGTATGAAGGTTCTGCAAAATACCACTGTGCTTACTAAATCATGCATCACCAATGTTATGATTTGCAGTAATAAAGTTATGCTATGGTAACTTTTTTGGAACATTGCAGCATATGGTGCCAGATGCCAAGGGCATACTAATTAATGAGAAAATTAGCACATAGGTATTAGACCACTGTAATGTGTGTGCAACCAAAGCTTAAGATGTAGCTCAGAAAGCAAATTTAAATTTTAAGGTTAATGTTACACAAAATTTAATATCCTTAATAACAATATACAAACAAATATTCATGGTCTTTTGAATAATAAGAATATAGAAAGTATGCTATTTATCTAATCATTCTACCTTTTCCTTTTTAGGTAATAATTAAGCTGAGGAAAAAAACAGTACTTCATATGCTCTGATCAACCATACTGATCAAAAGTATTTTGTACATCCACTGGATACTCTCAAGAATAAGAGCAGATTTCAGGGTGAAGTCATCTATAGGTAGAACAGGGACTAATCCAATCTTTTTGCCTCAGGCCTCCTAAGTGAAGAAGAGAAACTGGCTGAACAGCCAAAAGGCCTCCCAGTTGATGGTCTTCCTGCCAATATCAAGCAGTCTCCATTACTAAGCAATTTACACTTACACAGTTCAAGTTTTTATAATAAAAATGCTACCACTTTACATTTCTATGGGCTTTAAATCTTTACAAATTACATCGTGATATAGAAGTTAAAAGTGTGAGTTCTGGAAACAGATTGGACAAATTCCCAGGGATAAATTCCAACTCCAGCACTTGCAATCTTTATGATTTGGGGAAAGTTGCCCAAATTCTTATTGGTTGCAGCCTTCTTCACTTGCAGTGGAAATTATTACAGTGTCTACTTCAAAGGGCAGTTAAGAGAATTGAATAATCCATGTAATGTACACAATGTCTGGCACATAAAAAGTACCTGATAAATGTGATTATAATTATTCGATCTTATTTCAGTTGAAGAAATTTGAACACCGGACTTTAAATGGCTTTCCAAAGGTTACAGAAGTGGTGAGTTGCAGAGTTGGGGAACTTGAATCCAGGACCCAAAGCTCCAAATCTAGAGCTTCTCACTGCTCTCCCACTACTTGATACAGAGATGGACAAAAACAGCTTGGGTTTATTTGATGGAATGTATCAGATTCAAAGGGCTATTTTACACTTAGTGATTATTTTCAGGTTTGATTTGACTCTATGGAAGCATAAAACACATCATCTTAAGGATAAATACCTCAGAACTCTCTGATTTGTCCCCAGATTGTAAACTCAGATGTGCATCTGACAAGCTGTATTGCTGATAACGGATGTTGAAAAGTGGCTACTCAAGAATCCAGGGAAAGGGAGCTTAAGCTTCATGCCTCTCTCTGTGGGTCAGTGTTCAAGTCATGGCACAATACTTGAGAAAATTTGAGTTAACAAGTTTGGAGTATACCTCTATGTTGCAAAATGCAAACCATTAAGAATAAAACTAAACACCACAACTATGTGCTTTAACCCATAAGTCTTCTGTCTTGTAGGCCAATTCTTTGCAACTAAAAAAAACAAAACTTCCCACTTTGAAAAGGGGAAACAAAAAACAAGCTGCAAGAGAAAATAAGTCTATCTATATTAGCTCTCTAGGTGGACCCTTCCCTGTAGTTTTCAGGAAGATTTGAACCCCCATCCCCAATTTTTCCAGTTGTCAACTCTTATTTTATATGTTTTATTTCCTTCCAAAGATCTTAAGCTTGCAATTTCAGGAAAATAAAAGACACTTCAGTTGGAATGCAGAAATCATCAACACTGCCCACCAGAGAACAAAAAAAGTTCTCAGAAAACTGCTTGTTGAGGCAGGTTCAGAAAGAATATTTGAAAACCGTCTTGCAAATTGAAAGAATGAAGCCCAAGTGACCTACATCAAGTGGGATATTAAAATATGTTTAATATACAAATCTGAAAGCATGACCACTAATAGAAATAGAACCATGTCATCCTTGTTAAAAACATGAAAATCATTAGCAGATTTCATTGACTCCTCAATGACCCTATAAAAATAGTTTGAACCTATAGGAGCAAATCTAATTTTGAACAGCCATTACCATTGATAAAACAGACTCTTTTCTAAAAGTGTATTTATTATCTCAAATGCAAAGAGATTTTTTGCTTTCTCTCTCCTTCCTCTACATTTTATTTTCTCGGTCATGCTTTGTGTGTAAAATCTAATAGTTTATTTTCTAAAACATCTTAAATGCCAACTAATCCATGAGCTGGCTAGTCTGAGTTAATGAAAAAACCCTGAATTATGTATTTTCAGAATGCAGTTTTATTACTTTCCAGTACAGAAAAAAAAAAGTAATTAACTTCAGAGTACAACAACAAAAAAATCTACACATGCAAAAATCTTTCTGAATGCTCAGTGAGGAGATATTTAGGAGCGTCTGCCTCCAATTCTGGTCTCCTCAATTAAAAGGAAATAATGTGAGATTTGTAACCATGAGCCAAACTCATGTTGTTTCCATTCAATCTCCAAGACTCAATATATGTTTATTGAAATTGCACACTTTGATGCCATTGCCTTAAAAAATGCTGTATTAGTTTTTCTCTTAATCTTTAAAGGTTACACAATGTATCTGGTATTCCTGGGTAGAAAATAACATAAGTATCCATACCATGATAATTAAAGAAACTCTCATCATATGGTTTTACTCAATTTTTCCTATATGAGAGACTTAAGATATTTTTATGTCACTGTATAGTCAAAACAAGAAATTCAAATAGGTTCTGAGAGCAGTCTTTGAAATGCTGATTGCCAGTAAATTAGTCATAAAGTTAAGGTTTAAATAATGGAAATAAATCATTTGAAGGAAAATAGGATTGATTTAAAATATCTTTAAAATACAGTAGGTGTTTCTCTTCAACAAATGGTGTTGGGAAAATTGGACAGCCACATGCAGAAGAATGAAACTGGACCATTTCCTTACACCACACACAAAAATAGACTCCAAATGGTTGAAAGACCTAAATGTGAGACAGGAGTCCATCAAAATCCTAAAGGAGAACACAGGCAGCAACCTCTTCAACTTCAGCCGCAGCAACTTCTTCCTAGGAAAATCGCCAAAGGCAGGGGAAGCAAGGGCAAAATGACCTATTGGGACTTCATCAAGATAAAAAGCTTTTGCACAGCAAAAGAAACAGTCCACAAAACCAAAAGACAACCGACAGAATGGGAGAAGATATTTGCAAATGACATATCAGATAAAGGACTGTATCCAAAATCTGTAAAGAACTTATCAACCTCAACATCCAAAGAACAAATACTCCAATTAAGAAATGGGCAGAAGACATGAACAGACATTTTTCCAAAGAAGACATCCAAATGACCAATAGACACATGAAAAAGTGCTCAATATTGCTCGGCATCAGGGAAATCCAAATCAGAACCTCAATGAGATACCACCTCACACCAGTCAGAATGGCTAAAATTAACAAGTCAGGAAACGACAAATGTTGGCGGGGATGCAGAGAAAGGGGAACCCTCCTGCGCTGCTGGTGGGAATGCAAGGTGGTGCAGCCACTCTGGGAAACAGTATGGAGGTTCCTCAAAAAGTTGAAAATAGAGCTATCATACGACCCAGCAATTGCACTACTGGATATTTACCCCAAAGATACAAATGTAGGGATCCGAAGGGGTACGTGCACCCTGATGTTTATAGCAGCAATGTCCACAATAGCCAAACCCTGGAAAGAGCCAAGATGTCCATCAACAGATGAATGGATAAAGAAAATGTGGTGTGTATATATATATATATATATATATATATATATATATATATATATCACATAATATATTATGCTGAGTGAAATAAGTCAATCAGAGAAAGACATGTATCATATGATCTCACTGATAATGAGGAATTCTTAATCTCAGGAAACAAAGTGAGTGTTGCTGGAGTGGTGGGGAGTGGGAGGGAAGGGGTGACTGGGTGATAGACATTGGGGAGGGTATGTGCTATGGTAAGTGCTGTGAATTGTGTAAGACTGATGAATCACAGACCTGTACCTCTGAAACAAATAATACATTATATGTTAAAAAAAAGAAGAAGATAGCCGGAAGGGGAAAATGAAGGGGGGGAAATTGGAGGGGGAGATGAACCATGAGAGACTATGGACTCTGAGAAACAAACAGGGTTCTAGAGGGAAGAGGGGTGGGGGGATAGGTCAGCCTGGTGATGGGTATTAAAGAGGGCATGTACTGAATGGAGCACTGGGTGTTATACGCAAACAATGAATCATGGAACACTACATCAAAAACTAATGATGTAATGTATGGTGATTAACATAATAAAAAAAATTGGAAAAAAAAACAGTAGGTGTATTAGCCAGAAATGACATTCAACTGATAGTGAAAGAGACGGCTCAACACAGTGGCTTACACATGATAGTGTTTCTTTTTCTCTTACATAAGAGAATCCTCCAGCCTTTGTGGTTGGCTTCTCTCTGCAAGTTTACCTCAGTTATAAGATGGTTTTAAAGCTCTAACCATCACACCCACAGCCCAAGCAGATGGAAGAATAAAGTGACCTTTCTTAGATGCTCCATTAAACCTTTTTCCAGCTTTATTCATATATAATTGACATAAAAAAATTAGTTTTAGGCGTACAATATAATGATTTGATATATGTATACATCAGGAAATGATTACCACAATGTCTAGTTAACACACTCATCACCTCACATAGCTACAATTCTCTTGTGATGAGACTTTTCAAGACTTACTCAGCAACTTTCAAATGCACAATACAGTATTAACTATAGTCACTGTCTGAACAGTGTATCCCCCAAATTTAATTTATCTTCTAACTGGAAACCATCAGAATTTTACTTATATCTCATGCAAATCTTATTGATAGAAGAGAAACTGAAACTTGCTGTTGTTATTTATTGGGCACATCACCATTCCAAGCAATAGAGCTTCTGTTACTCGGGAAAGGAATGGTGGATGGTTAGCAGGCAACTAGCAGGTTCCTTCCCAGGCCCTTACTCAACAGTCACCAACTGTCATCAAGCTTCTTTATGAACAAGAGTAGATAATCAGAAGCATTAGATATTTCATTTACTTTAAGAGAATCTATAAAATTTCCTTACTGGAGACCTTGAAATTAGGAGAACTCTTAGTAGACATAAAATTTCTACAGTTTACTTCCTTGGACATCTGGTACAGTGTTAAATGAATATATTACATATACAAAAGAATTAATCCCCACTAAGACAGTAAATAACATATGTATGAGGCAAAATGGAATGAGGCCAATTATCTTTGATGGATCAAAGGAAAAAGATCTGTTCTACCTGAGAGAGGTTAAAAAAAAAGTTTCACAATGAAAATGGACTTGGAGGGTGCCTGGGTGGCTCAGTCTGTTAAACATCTGCCTTTGGCCCAGGTCATGATCTGATCCTGGAGTCCCAGGATCGAGTCTTGCATTGGGCTCCCTGCTTGGCAGGGAGTCTGCTTCTCTCTCTGCCTTTGACCCCACTTGTGTGCTCACGCTCTCTCTCTCTCTCAAATAAATAATTAAATCTTTTTTAAAAAAGAAAAGAAAATGGACTTGGAGCTGGATATTTATATATAAATTTAATATATTTGTAGAAACAAATTTAATCTAATCTACAGACAATATTCTTGGTTAGAAGTTGACCCATTAAGTTATTTTAGCCTATTTTGTTTTTATTTATATTTTTTTTAAGTAGGCTCCACGCCCAACATGGGGCTTGAACTCATAATCCTGGGATCAAGAGTCTCATGCTCTACCAACTGAATGAGCCAGTCACCCTGATTTTAACCAATTTTGAATGTCTCTTCTTGACCCCCGATCATTCCTCAGTCCAATGTGATTAGCTCTCCACTCTCACCATCCTACTTATTGCGACCTTGGTAGTTCAGTTCATTTCAACAGGTATTTATTCAGCCACTTGAGGCTAATCTAAATAAAAAGTCCAGTGGATATTTCTATTTATATACACTCTCTCTTTAACCAATGGTTGGAAAAAAAACTCAACTATCATTTTTTTTGTACTTTTATCCTTTCATTCTACATTCATGGAATGTCTGAAAATTGTTGGTTCTCAGTGATGAGAATCCACTGCACTCCTCAAAACCACCTTCTTCCTTGTCCCAAAATAAATAACCAAATACAGCATCTCATCTCGAATTTTTAAAACTATCCTTTTTGGAACTTATTGAAACTATTTCTTCAGTTGGCTTCCATTGTCTTTCAGTGCCTAGTCAGTGGGACTGCCTGTGTAAAGTCTTAGATAATACTTTATATTTCAAGGTTCAATAAAGAAAAGGAGCTATAAGTTAGAATGACCAGAGTTTCTTACTAAAATGGAGATTCTTCCAAGAAGGAAAGGATGTTCAGAATTGACTAGATTGATTATTGTGAAGAAGTAATTAAGTTTGGCATATGTGATGCCCTTTGTGATCGTTGAAATAGCAAGGGCAAAGAATTTCAACAATTAAGATGAGGTCTCTATGGATGATAAACTAGAGATGAGAACTACAGAATGCAAAATGTGCTGGTGCTAAAAGTCAAGAAAATTCAGTGAATAAAGTATCTGTTGGACAGTTCACTTAGATAGCAACATATAATAGTGTAACTTATTACCAGTCACCATTTTGCTTTGATGGTGCTCAGTAATTCACTGACTAGAATTCATACCTGATTTTGGGAATGCAGTGACACAGCCTTTTTCTTTCTTTATATCTTTGCTGTGGGACTTTCAACCACATCCAGAAGTTGTATAAAGTACCACAAATTATCCATTAACCATGCTTCAATAATTAACAGCTAATGGCCAATCTGGTTTCACCTAGATCCAATGTCATACTGACCAGATTATTCTGGAGCAAATCCCAAATATGATATCTATAATTATTTCAGTATTTTTCTGTAAAACATAAGAACTCTTTCAAAAATATAATCAAAATAACATTTGAATTAAAAATTTGACAAAATTCCCTAATATGAGCAAATATGCAGTGTTCATATTTCCTGATTGTCCTGATAGTCTCACAGAATTTTAACAAATATTTGTTCAAATCAGAATCCAAATAAAGTTCATACAGTGCAATTAATAGGAATGCCTGTTAAGTCTATTTTAATTTATAGATTCTTCCTATCTCTACTTAATCCTTACAAGTTATATGTGGAGGAAATGGAATTGTTTTTTCCAGAAACTGAATTTTGGTGATAGCATTCCTGCTGTGCCATCTAACATGTTCCTCTGTTATCTGTATTTTTTTAAAAATTATAGTTAGATACAGAAGTGACAGGGACCTAGGTTTATTATTTTTTGTCAAGGATACTTCATATGCAGCAGTACACATATCAACTAAAAGACACATAATGTCTGGCTGTCTTCTGTTTTGCTCGTATGCAATATTAGCAGTTGCTGATGCTCCATCACAAGATCTATTTCTGCAAGGGTTGCAAAAATGGTAATTGTTTTTTCTAATTCCATAACTTGGTCTTCAGTTTCTTTCCAGAATATTTCTAAAAAAGGAGCTTCCTCTTATCAACTATTTGGTGCAAATGGTATGGAAAATGCAGAATAAATGCTTGATTTTCTTTTGTTCACAAGCATTCACAAGTTTATTCCCTAGCATTCTCCAAGTCATGAGCAAGATCATTTTTGGTACTATAAACTCTTAAACATGCTCGATGTGTTTCCAAGTCATTGTAGTTATGATCCTCAGTGCCCATTTTTGCCTAACAAGAAGCCTCTACCATAATGGCACTTGAGTTTTTCTGACATAACACACTAGAGTTTTATTTTGCTAGCTTAAGAATTTCACTTAGGGGCCCCTGGGTGACTCAGTGGGTTAAATGTCTGACTTCAGCTCAGGTCATGATCTCAGGGTCCGGGGAACAAGTTCCACGTAGGACTCCACGCTCAGTAGACTCCCTGCTTCTCCCTCTCCCTCTGCCCCTCCCCCTGCTTGTGTTCTCTCTCTGTCTGGTAAATAAGTAAAATCTTTTAAAAAAAAAAGAATTTCAGGGCACCTGGGTGGCTCAGTCCGTTAAGCATCTGCCTTTGGCTCAGGTCATGATCCTGGGGTCCTGGAATCAAATCTTCCACCATGTATTTTGAAACCGTTGTTAGTGTACAAGCATTTTGAATTACTAGGTCTCTGATAAGTTGAATCCTTTATCATTATGCAACATTCTTCTTTATGTTTGGTAGTATACCTGTTCTGTAGCATACTTCATCTGATACTAGAATATCAGTTTTCTAATGTTTAGGGTTTGCATGGTGTATCTATTTGACCCTTTTATGTTTGTCATATTCGGTCTTATATTTCTTTGTGATTTGTTTTATTTGCTGTCTTTTTTTGGAGGGATGGATATATTTTTTCTTATTTAGAAAGGTACCTATTTTTCTTCCAATTGTTATGTAGTGGTGACTTTATATAGTACCCTTAGTCCCTTCTATTTTAGGTATTCTGTATTGGTTCCCTACTCTAAGCAATATGAAAATTAACTGCTAACCCTTCTCTCTTGCAGGCATTTAATCTGTAGCAATATCCTTTTACTCTGTTAATTTCTATGAGGTGATAAATGAGCCTATTCTACCTTCCATATACTGTCTGTTACTATTCTCATTTTTAGTAGTTGGCTATATTTTTACTGCATGTACCCTTTCCATTCTATACTCTCTTCCTCAGATCCATAATTTAGTTTCACAAGTTAACATATACTCATTTCTCACTACAATTGATGTAAATGCTTTCCAGTCAATTTGGTGGACTGAAGTTCACTGTCGAGACTTTATGTAACGAACACTTATTTCCTGAAGGCCAGTTTGGCCAGATATAAAATTCTCAGCTTCCATTTTCCTTTCTTTGATTATCTTAGAAATGGTTTGCCATTTTCTTCCATCACACATGATATCAAAAAGTCTGATAAATGCTTATCTTTTGCTTATGAAGTATTTGGACATTTTGACTGCCAATGTATTTTTTTAGATTATATCTCAAATTGTCTATGGCCATACCACCCTGAACATGCCCAATATCATCAGATTATATTTCAAATTATGTTGTTATTGCTTTCCCTAAGTACACTGTACATCTTTTCAATATGTAGGCTTAATATTCTTTATTGAATTATGAGTTTGTTATTTTTGTCCAGTGCTTGGGTTCTTATAAGAATCATTTTATGCATGTTTTATGTTCTAACCAATCTTCTATATCTATCATTTACTCATTAATACCTTTTCTCCAATTCTTCTAAATCTCTTGCATATTCCATTTTGTATTTAATGTATTATCCAAGGTATTTGCTCTTTTTTGAATTCTAGTTTGAACTTATTTCCTAAATGATTTTATATTTTGAATTCTTTCACGAGTTATGTCAAATTACTTTAGAAACCTTCCTTTTCTTCAAACATCTCTTATCTCTCCGTTTATTTAAATCTGGTTGATCTACTCTTTTATAGCTTTCATTGTCTTAAATTATTTTAGCTCCTATCGCAAGACTATTGCAATATTTATATTAATCTTATTCTGATCATTGTTATCTTTTTAAATGTGGGGTGGGATTTTATTATAATTCTTTAATGTTGCTTATATTTTACCGGTATAGGTTTCCTAACTAATAGGGAAGGTGGACAAGAACAGCTTTCCAATACTTATGATGTTGTACTCTTTGTATAGTAAAAGATTCAAAAATATGGTCTTGAGCATTTTTAAGATCTGCCTCCTTTGCTCCCTTACCCCATCTTTTCTGGGTATTTTCTTTCCTTTGTGCCTATCCTGCTCAGGTCATATTCCAGTTTCAGAAGCATTTCTATATTATAGGGCTTGGTACTGGAAAACAGTATCCGTTGGTTAGTTTAAGAGTTTACTTGTCCAGGGGCGCCTGGGTGGCTCAGTAGTTAAGCGTCTGCCTTCGGCTCAGGTCATGATCCCAGCGTCCTGGGATCGAGCCCCACATCAGGCTCCATGCTCAGCGGGAAGCCTGTTTCTCCCTCTCCCACTCCCCCTGCTTGTGTTCCCTCTCTCGCTGTCTCTCTCTGTCAAAATAAATAAAATCTTAAAAAAAAAAAAGTTTACTTCTCCAGTTTGTCCCATAACAACTAACCCTTCTGTAGTCCTTCTACAGTCATTTCTGAACTGTAGCCTGAGAACTCTGCATCCTTAGTTCAGGCTACTTTCCTGAATTTGGCCCACTGACCTTCTCATGATAACTGCAATTCTGGGCTGCATTTCATGTTGTTGATTAAATGCATAGGTTTTCCTGCTTTAAAAGTCATCAGAAGTTACTTTTATTTCCTCTCTTCCTTCTACACAGCTGCTAATACCAAATATGCTTTATTGCTCTTGGTGAGTTGGCTGACATATATTTTGGATTCTTGGGATTTATTTGTGGATAATGTGTGTTTTTAAAGTTGTTAATCTAGTCCTGTTTTCTTTTTTTGTTTTGATTTTTAATGGTGGGGGGTGATTTCCCAAAACTATACCATTGCTGAGGTATCTTACCAAAAAGGCCCTGTTTATTTTTCTTTTGTCTGTATATCTGTGCTGCCACATCAACATGCCCATTTTATACTTCCCTTTATTTCCTTCATAATTTTCTTCTTACAATATCTGAGTATATGTTAAGGGGGAGGCTTATTAGTATTGGAAAAAGGTAAGGAAGATTAATAAAGGAAGTCATCATTTTGGTATTATATTCACATCTTAGCCATTTCTTCCACGGTGTATATACTGTATTAAAAAAAGTATACAGGTGTACTTTCCCCCTTAAAGACAGAAAGTATGGCACTTAGACGGATATGCTATTTTTACTCAACATCCAGGAGCATATCAGATAAACTATTAAGGATACACACCAGTCTTCTGATCCCCACTGTCCCTCGTTGCTTTTTTGGAGGTAATTGGTAAACAGACCAATTTAAACCAAACAAATTTGGTTAAAACCAAACAAATTACACTCTTAAAATGTCCATTATAATGCAGTATTCATTTTAAAATACAGTATGTTTGCATTTTATTTAATGTTAAAACTTCATCTGATGGAGCCTGCCACAAAATATTAAATATTTTATTGTATTTTAAAAAATAACCCAGTTGCTACTAATCACCTCCCTAACATTTCACAATGTCATGTTGCATTCATAGTCTCCAAAGCCAAGTGAGAGAGAAGCAAATTCTTTGATTTAAAAAGCATGGAAAAAACTCCACTAAACATGGCTCATAAGCAGATGTTACATTTCCATTGTTGAAGATATTTTCTTGATTTACAGAATCATCACAAATGAGGTTGCAAAAACACTATTTTTACAAACAACTTCGTGGGAAAGTTTAAGGCTTATATAAAACAATTTAGAATGCCCTTAGTCTGAGGAAAGGAAAATGTGTTTTACACAGTGATACCTTTGTCATCTCTTTCAACTGTGTTTCTCCCCAGCTCATTATTTTTGTTCTAAATGTTCTACAAGCTGGGCTCATCTCCTTTATTCACTCTTCACAGGCAGTGGGACATCTCTGAGGAGCCAAGGCTTGGCATCAAATCAGATTAACAGATATGATGTTAGTGGGTTCTACTTGCATTATTAAGACAAATGATTGGGAAATCTATTACATTTAGGGATCAAAGTATGAGCAGTTGGGGTCAGAACTCTAGCGATAGTTCATCTAAATCAGATGAGAAGGAAGCACATCTGAGAAATTCTACAGCCCATAATATTTTGGTGTTTCTATTTGTGGCTTCCCACATTGGTTTAGAAATAAGAGGAGATGCACAATAAAGTCTTTTCTGGTGTCTCCAATCATCCCTAATGTAAGTAGGACATAGTCTCTTGAATTTTCACAAAAGATATAAATACCTCAGTGACTCCATTAGATATTGCCCTGCAGTTTTTTAATCATTAGCATCCTAGAATAAGTACAATAATGACATTATTTAATAACCTCCAACATAATTAGATCTGAGTTAAAAATCAAAGTCAGAATTTATGAGTTAGATAATAATTTTGTGTTCATATAAAAACACTTCCCCAACAATTACTGCATCAGAATAAACTTGCAAGGTAATGGAAAGAATTATTACTCATACCACACAGATGTGGAAACTGAGTCCCCTCCACCATGTTGCTAACAGATAGAAGTAATCGCTGTGATCCACACATTGAGGAACAAAGACACAAATACTGGGCTTTTAGGACTCAGCAGGGGTTTGTGCCCTTCCAGCCATCTAAATGAAATCTCCTTTTGTCTCTTTATAATATTACCTATAAATCCCTGTTTTCTGATTGCATCATGATGGATCGCTAAATAAGATAATTCATTCTCCTTCCCTTTTCCTCAGAACAACATTTTATGAGTCTAGAGAAGTAGAAAGCATTTTGCAACTAAATGTTTTGGCAGACAGAAGAGTGGAAATAGAGTAAATTGCCTAATCAGGGGAACAGAGGCTTCCAGGCTCAACACTACAGTTTTAATGACAGGGTCTCACGGGGGTCACTGATCTGATTATAGGCTGTTTTCCTAATCCACTGCCCAACTTACTTTTAATTCTGAGTAAGTGAAACTGAGAATCATGTTCTAATGGATTCTTTTGTTAGCTTCCTTTCCAGCTGCCCAAATTGCAAGCCCTGAAATAGAAGACATTCTTGTACTACTCTGCTCAGAAATCTGTAAAAGACAAGAGTCCCAGGCCAATCACATACTCAAAGGGCATAAGCATAGACTTTTCATGAGATCACCATGCCTATCTTTTCATTGAGATATTTATCAAAACTATACCTATGTCAAAGCACATAAATGAAAGTACAACATTTCTCTGTTACCTTGATTTTTTCATTTGCACAGGATTTGGAAAAGAGTCAGCTTTGGAAAAAAATTTGGGAGAGAAGGTTAGGTGATATGACCGATAAGTGACATACGAATACCATCTCTGCTGCTTCTGGAGAAGTTAAGGTTTTTTTGTGCTTTGTTTGTTTGTTTGTTTTAAGAAAAGGTTTTATGTAATGAAAAGGCAGGATAGTTATCTTATTCCAGTCGCATACTGAACAAGAGAAAGACATGCTTTCTTTTTTCAATGCTTGAAGTTAGAGGCCAAGCAGCATCAAGCATAACAGCCTGCACATAATACAGGGCAGACACTTTATAATTGTAGCAGACTGAGCAGCCCTGGAGATAATACCAGGAGTGTGGGGTGGAGAGGAAGTGATTCAGCCAATTTCAAGAGCCGAAAGTTGATCAAAATAAAATTTTTAAACTAATAAAGATGAAATTTTACACATTTCCTTAGTTGTATTTTCTTTCTTTTTTGGTGAATACATTTATATTACAATTAAAATGTAACTAAGAGACTTCACTCAGTTTTGCATGGGCTAGAAAATTTGGGACCTGGTGTTATATGTAGACTGTACAGAAAGTTAGGACCTAAAATTTTCTAGTTCAGTACATTTGTCTTGGTTTCCAAGGTCCCACTGTGGATTCCATGTAATCCTTCCTCTTTCAGACTATGCCCCTCTGATATGCCCTATTACCAAGGCCTGATTGTATAATAATCATGAGTCACCTCCCTCCCAACTACCACCTCTGCTCCTTCTATCAAAATGTACCCACCATCCCTCAGAATTGGTCTCTCCAAAGTGATGAAAGCCTACTCTGAGAACCAGTTTTTCCTCAGAAGACTAAAGAGAAGAGGCTGTGGCTGACATCTTATTTGGTCTCAGGCATTATTTCTTCTCTTATATCAATGATGTTCAGTCTAGGTTATGCACAGTCCTGGAAATGCATGAAGACTTGTACCTAGGCATGGGAAATTTTAACTGATTCAAATTCAGATGCTATTTCTGAAAATTAATGTGTCTGAGAAAGAACTTGAGTTTAGGCTTCATGCCATGCCTATTTTTTAAACTCTTCTTTTACAATGATCCTTCCCCCACTTTACAAAAAAGGCATGGAGGGGGGAAGTCGGGGGAGGGAAGAGGAGAGAGAAAATTATCTCCTAATTTTACATACTAAACTTTTCTACAGACACCATTCATTTCCTTCTATGAGATCATAAAACATAACATATAGCAGAATGGTTAAGTTCTTGAACTTCAGGGTTAGACCTGGGTTCTAACTGCAACTCATTTACTTATACGTTGTGTGACTTTATGCAAATCATTTAACCTAGAAGTATGCAAACAAGATTATATGAAAACTCTCCAAGGAGTAAAGAGTAACAAGTTTTAAGATAAGTAATCTTCAGATTTCCAAGTTCATATTCTTTTTTAAAAATCGACCTGCCTGGAAAAACACTAAAATAGGGTTGTCATTCAAATTTCCCCTTTCTAATCTTTCCCATGCATTTCTCCGAAGGGAGAATTAGGTGTATGAAAACAAAAGGAGGGCTGGTAAAACATATTAAGAGCAATGGGGCCTTATATCATCTGGGGTACAACCTACTCAAGACAAAATTTGGGCCTTATCCATCTATTTATCTTAGAATTCAGAAGCAAGATGGTTGTCACAAGTAAATGTATTAATGTATTTATTTGAACTGAGAAATGAAGTCAGACTTTTTCTATAAAAAATAATTCTTATTTGATTAATTTGACAATGAGAATTGGCTTTCACCATTAGGATTTGTTATGGGTATTTTCCATAAATTGAATGAACTAAGTCAGCAATTCCAAGGTTTCAAAAACAATTTATTCAAAAATTGTAAGATAAAATAGCTTTACCAAAATGTATTACATTACCAAAATTATGCTGAAATTAACAATATTTGGATTTTTCCAAACTTTCCTGACTATGATAGGTTAAACAAGGTACCCCTAGGTTAAGAAGTGAAATGTAAATTAAGGTGCTGATAATTTTTGGTGAAGTCTTTTGATATACTTTTCAAAAATTGAGGAAGTGGATGATTCTATTTATAAGGTATCATTTGAAAGTCAAATGGCTAGTCTCTGCTTTCATCAAATATGCAAGACTTAATTGAATCATCAGCTGATATAGCATCAAAAATAATTATAAAGCACAATGATCTTTAGCTTAAAATTTAGAAGTTCAAGAAAATATGTGACATATCTATGAAGAAAATCTCTCCCAATGTTAACAGCAACAAAAATAGAAATAAAATTGATTTTCTGCACACCATATTATAACAATAAAATCAATCAATTTTGGACATATGAACTATGAAAAATATAGTCCCTTTTTTATTAAGAGCATTTATAGTAAAATTTTTCTTTATCCACTTAGTAATAACTTGTCAAATGTTTTATGTATTTTTGTTGCTTTGATCAATTGCATACTAATGGTAATTATAAATAAAACTCATTACAGGAGAAAAATTTTACCACTTAAAATCTTAGAAGTGGAAAATAAAAATACATGTTTAATTTATAAACAGCTTTCTTACAGAGAAGTATGAAATACTTTAGTACTTAATTAAAGATAGGAGTTTATAAATGTATTACTTTAGGATAAAATTTTCTAGGGAAAATGAAATGTAAGTAAGGTTAAAGAATAAAAGATAGGGTATCAAATTTCCAAGGACTAAAGAAAAGCTTGCTAATGTAATTATTAAATGGTTGGTTGTGGATATTAAAGTGCTATGGCATTTAGATTCTACTGAAATCTGAAATGTAAAAGATTTCTGTAGTGTTTTTAAATTTTAAAATGACAATATTTAAGATAAGCCAGAAATTACATTCTTTACTTCTTTTTAAACATATAATGCAATTTTTATAGTCATTTTAAAATGTTTATAGGGACCCACACTTTTTTCAAAATATTCATTGGGAGTGAGTACATCAGCAAAAATTTGAAGACCTCTGGCCTAAGTAACATGTATTTTCATAAAGGCCTTCTAAACTTCCTAAGAATTAATTCCCTTAATTAGTCTATTCTATTTATCTTTCAATCTTTAGCATCCAACAGAATGCCTAACAAAAATATTTTCTAAGAGAATGGATAATATTACAAGTATGAGATAGTTCTAAGCAAAACTAGAATTTAGGCAAATTACTTTTTGAAGCATCTTTAATACCATTTATATATAGCTTTCTTCTCCAACATTGCCTTCTGGGATACTGCCTGAAAATATACAGTTTTAGTATAACATGGTTTAGCATGTTGCTCATTTCAAGGACAGTTGCCTTTTACAAAAGGAATACTGAATTACTTTTTTTTCTTTAAATTTTTATTGTTATGTTAACCACCATACATTACATCATTAGTTTGTGATGTAGTGTTCCATGATTCATTGTGCATAAAACCCAGTGCTCCACGCAGAACGTACCCTCTTTGATACCCATCACCAGGCTGACCCATCCCCCCAACCCCTTCCCCTATAGAACCCTCAGTTTGTTTTTCAGAGTCCATCATCTCTCATGGTTCAACTCCCCCTCCGACTTACTCCCCTTCATTCATCCCCTCCTGCTAACTTCTTCTTTTTTTTTCCTTAACATATATTTGTTTCAGAGGTACAGATCTGTGATTCAACATTCTTACACAATTCACAGTGCTCTCCATAGCACATACCCTCCCCAATGTCTATCACCCAGCGACCCCATCCCTCCCACTTCCCACCACTCCAGGAACCCTCAGTTTGTTTACTGAGATTAAGAATTCCTTGTATCAGTGAGGTCATATGATACATGTCTTTCTCTGATTGACTTATTTCGCTCAGCATAATACCCTCCAATTCCATCCACCTCATTGCAAATGGCAAGATCTCATTCCTTTTGATGGCTGCATAATATTCCATTGTGTATATATACCACATCCTCTTTATCCATTCAACTGTCGATGGACATCTCGGCTCTTTCCACAGTTTGGCTATTGTGGATATTGCTGCTATAAACATTGGGGTGCACATACCCCTTCAGATCCCTACATTTGTATCTTTGGGGTTAATACCCAGGAGTGCAATTGCTGGATCATATGGTAGTTCTATTTTCAACTTTTTGAGGAACCTCCATACTGTTTCCCAGAGTGGCTGCACCAGCTTGCATTCCCACCAGCAGCGCAGGAGGGTTCCCCTTTCTCCGCATCCCCGCCAACATCTGTCGTTTCCTGACTTGTTAATTTTAGCCATTCAGACTGGTGTGAGGTGGTATCTCATGGAGGTTTTGATTTGGATTTCCCTGATGCCGAGCGATGCTGAGCACTTTTTCATGTGTCTGTTGGCCATTTGGATGCCTTCTTTGGAAAAATGTCTGTTCATGTCTTCTGCCCATTTCTTGATTGGATCATTTGTTCTTTGGGTGTTGAGTTTGATAAGTTCTTTATAGATTTTGGATACTAGCCCTTTATCTGATATGTCATTTGCAAATATCTTCTCCCATTCTGTCGGTTGTCTTTTGGTTTTGTGGACTGTTTCTTTTGCTGTGCAAAAGCTTTTTATCTTGATGAAGTCCCAATAGTTCATTTTTGCCCTTGCTTCCCTTGCCTTTGGCGATGTTTCTAGGAAGAAGTTGCTGTGGCTGAGGTCAAAGAGGTTGCTGCCTGTGTTCTCCTTTAGGATTTTGATGGACTCCTGTCTCACGTTTAGGTCTTTCAACCATTTGGAGTCTATTTTTGTGTGTGGTGTAAGGAAATGGTCCAGTTTCATTCTTCTGCCTGTGGCTGTCCAATTTTCCCATCACCATTTGTTGAAGAGACTGTCTTTTTCCCACTGGACATTCTTTCCTGCTTTGTCGAAGATTAGTTGACCATAGAGTTGAGGGTCCATTTCTGGGCTCTCGATTCTGTTCCATTGAGCTATGTGTCTGTTTTTGTGCCAGTACCATACTGTCTTGATGATGACAGCTTTGTAATAGAGCTGGAAGTCCGGAATTGTGATGCCGCCAGCTTTGCTTTTCTTTTTCAGTATTCCTCTGGCTATTCAGGGTCTCTTCTGGTTCCATACAAATTTTAGGAGTATTTGTTCCATTTCTTTGAAAAAAGTGGATGGTATTTTGATGGGGATTGCACTGAAGGTGTAGATTGCTCTAGGTAGCATTGACATCTTCACAATGTTTGTTCTTCCAATCCATGAGCATGGAACGTTTTTCCATTTCTTTGAGTCTTCCTCAATTTCTTTCATGAGTATTTTATAGTTTTCTGAGGACAGATCCTTTGCCTCTTTGGTTAGATTGATTCCTAGGTATCTTATGGTTTTGGGTGCAATTGTAAATGGGATCGACTCCTTAATTTCTCTCTCTTCTGTCTTGTGGTTGGTGTATAGGAATGCCACTGATTTCTGTGCATTGATTTTATATCCTGCCACTTGACTGAATTCCTCTATGAGTTCTAACAGTTTTGCAGTGGAGTCTTTTGGGTTTTCCACATACAGTATCATATCAACTGCAAACAGTGAGAGTTTGACTTCTTCTTTGCCGATTTGGATGCCTTTGATTTCTCTTTGTTGTCTGATTGCTGTGGCTAGGACTTCTAATACTGTGTTGAATAGCAGTGGTGATAGTGGACATCCCTGCCATGTTCCTGACCTTAGGGGGAAAGCTCTCAGTTTTTCCCCATTGAGAATGATATTTGCTGTTGGTTTTTCATAGATGGCTTTTATGATATTGACGTATGTACCCTCTATCCCTACACTCTGAAGTTTTGATAAAGGATGCTGTACTTTGTCAAATGCTTTTTCTGCATCTATTGAGAGGATCATATGATTCTTGTTCTTTCTTTTGTTAATAATATATTGTATCACATTGATTGATTTGTGGATGTTGAACCAACCTTGCAGCCCAGGGATAAATCCCACTTGGTCGTGGTGAATAATCCTTTTAAGGTACTGTTGGATCCTATTGGCTAGTATTTTGGTGAGAATTTTTTCATCCATGTTCATCAAGGATATTGGTCTGTAATTCTCCTTTTTGATGGAGTCTTTGTCTGGTTTGGGGATCAAGGTAATGGTGGCCTCATAAAATGAGTTTGGAAGCTTTCCTTCCATTTCTATTTTTTGGAACAGTTTCAGGAGAATAAGCATTAATTCTTCTCTAAATGTGTGGTAGAATTCCCCTGGGAAGCCATCTGGCCCTGGGCTTTTGTTTGTTGGGAGA
Source organism: Callorhinus ursinus (assembly GCF_003265705.2). Classification (NCBI taxonomy): domain Eukaryota; kingdom Metazoa; phylum Chordata; class Mammalia; order Carnivora; family Otariidae; genus Callorhinus; species Callorhinus ursinus. The sequence goes on along the minus strand of NW_027397074.1, from coordinate 65,297,914 downwards.
TTTTTGATGACTGCTTCAATTTCCTTAGTGGTTATAGGTCTGTTCAGGTTTTCTATTTCTTCCTGGCTCACTTTTGGTAGTTGATACATCTCTAAGAATGCATCCATTTCTTCCAGGTTATCTAATTTGCTGGCATACACTTGCTCATAATATGTTTTTATAATTGTTTGTATTTCTTTAGTGTTGGTCGTGATCTCTCCTCTTTTATTCATGATTTTGTTGATTTGGGTCATTTCTCTTTTCTTTTTGATAAGTCTGGCCAGGGGTTTATCAATCTTGTTAATTCTTTCAAAGAACCGGCTCCTAGTTTCGTTGATCTCTTCTACTGTTCTTTTGGTTTCTATTTCACTGATTTCTGCTCTGATCTTTATTATTTCTTTTCTCCTGGGTTTAGGCTTTATTTGTTGTTTTTTCTCTAGCTCCTTTAGGTGTAGGGTTAGGTTGTGCGTTTGAGACCTGTCTTGGTTCTTTAGAAAGGCTTGTATTGCTATATATTTTCCTCTCAGGACTGCCTTTGCTGCATCCCAAAGATTTTGAACAGTTGTGTTTTCATTTTCGTTGGTTCCCATTAATTTTTTAAATTCTTCTTTAATTTCCTGGTTGACCCATTCATTCTTTAGTAGGATGCTCTTTAGACTCCATGTATTTGATTTCTTTCCGACTTTCCTCTTGTGATTGAGTTGTAGTTTCAAAGCATTGTGCTCCAAAAATATGCAGGGAATGATCCCAATCTTTTGGTACTAGTTGAGACCTGATCTGTGACCTAGGATGTGATCTATTCTGGGGAATGTCCATGGGCACTAGAGAAGAATATATATTCTGTTGCTTTGGGATGGCATGTTCTGAATATGTCTGTGAAGTCCATTTGGTCCAGTGTGTCATTTAAAGTCTTCATTTCCTTGTTGATCTTTTGCTTAGATGATCTGTCCATTTCAGTTAGGGGGGTGTTAAAGTCCCCCACTATTATTGTATCATGGTCGATGTGTTTTTTTGCTTTTGTTATTAATTGCCTTATATAATTGGCTGCTCCAGTGTTGGGGGCATAGATATTTACAATTATTAGATCTTCTTGTTGGATAGACCCTTTAAGTAGGATATAGTGTCCTTCCTCATTTCTTATTACTGTCTCTGTTTTAAAATCTAATTTGTCTGATGTAAGGATTGCCACCCCAGCTTTCTTTTGGTGTCCATTAGCATGGTAAATGGTTTTCCACCCCCTCACTTTCAATGTGGGGGTGTCTTTGGGTCTAAAATGAGTCTCTTGCAGACAGCATATTGATGGGTCTTGTTTTTTAATCCAATCTGATAGCCTGTGTCTTTTGATTGGGGCATTGAGCCCATTTACTTTCAGGGTAACTATTGAAAGATATGAATTTAGTGCCATTGTATTGCCTGTAAGGTGACTGTTACTGTATATTGTCTGTGTTCCTTTCTGGTCTATGTTACTTTTAGGCTCTCATTTGCTTAGAGGACCCCTTTCAATATTTTTTGGAGGGCTGGTTTCGTATTTGCAAATTCCTTCAGTTTCTGTTTGTCCTGGAAGCTTTTTATCTCTCCTTCTATTTTCAATGACAACCTAGCTGGATATAGTATTCTTGGCTGCATATTTTTCTCGTTTAGTGCTCTGAAGATATCATGCCGGCCATTTCTGGCCTGCCAGGTCTCTGTGGATAGGTCTGTTGCCAATCTAATGTTTCTACCATTATAGGTTACATATCTCTTCTCCCGAGCTGCTTTCAGGATTTTCTCTTTGTCTCTGAGACTCATAAGTTTTACTATTATATGTCGGGCTGTTGACCTAATTTTTATTGATTTTGAGAGGGGTTCTCTGTGCCTCCTGGATTTTGATGCCTGTTTCCTTCCCCACATTAGGGAAGTTCTCTGCTATAATATGCTCCAATACACCTTCTGTCCCTCTCTCTTTCTTCTTCTTCTGGGATCCCAATTACTCTAATGTTGTTTCATATTATGGTATCGCTTATCTCTCGAATTCTGCCCTCGTGATCCAGGAGTTGTTTCTCTTTTTCTCAGCTTCTTTACTTTCCATCATTTGGTCATCTCTATCGCTGATTCTCTCTTCTGCCTCATTTATCCTAGCAGTTAGTGCCCCCATTTTTGCTTGCACCTCATTAATAGTCTTTTTTGATTTCAACTTGGTTAGATTTTAGTTCTTTTATTTCTCCAGAAAGGGTTTCTCCAATAACTTCCATGCTTTTTTCAAGCCCAGGTGGTATCTTTAAGATCATGATTCTGAACTCTAGGTCCGACATCTCACTAATGTCTGTATTGAGTAGGTCCCTTGCAGACCGTGCTACCTCTTGTTCTTTTTGTTGAGGTGATTTTTTTCCATCTTGTCATTTTGTCCAGAGGAGAATAGATGAATAAGAGAACAAAATGCTAACAGGGTAACAACGTCTGCAGAATATATACTCTAAACAAATCAGAAAGGACCTGAAACCAGGGGAAAAGAAAGGGAAAGAAAGAAAAAAGAAAGAGAAAAAAAAAAGAAAAAGATAAAAACAAACAAAAACAGAACAAAACAAATAGAATACTATCAAATATGATCAGGCTGGTGCATAGATCAGTGCCACACACTAGATTTTGGGTGTATTTTGGTCTGTTAGAAGAAAGTGCCTCCCAAAATTTTAAAGAAAAACATATATGTACAAAATAAGGGTTGATATGATGAACGGATGGAATATGACTGTAAAGATGAAAATTATAAAAAAATTTTATAAAAGGAATTGATAAGAAGTTGCTTGAAAAAAGAAAGGATTAAAAAAAAAGAAATAAAGGGGTGGAGAGAATGTGATCAGGCAGGAGACTAGAACAAAGCCATACACTAGAGATTTAGGGTATATTTTGATCTGTTAGAAGAAACTGTATCTCAAGATTTTAAAGAGAGAACTTATATATATATGCCAAAAATAAGGGTAACTACTATGAAGGGATAGAATATTACTCTAAAAATGAAAAATAAAAATGTTTTTTTTAAAAGGGATTGATAAGATGTTGGTTGAAAAAGGGAAAAAGAAAAATTCAAAAAAAAAAGATAGTTAAAAAAAATTAACTTTGAAAGGCTAAAGAATCATGGTAAAAAAGCCATGAATTCTATGTGCAGTATTCCCCTAGCGCTGGAGTTCTCCCATTCTCATTGATGGGTAAACTTGGTCTTGACTGGCTGTTCTTGCTGATCCTCTGGGGGAGGGGCTTGTTGCCGTGGTTCCCAAATGTCTTTGCCGGAGGCAGAATTGCCCCGCCCTTGCCAGGTCCCGGCTAAGTAATCTGCTCGGGTTTGCCCTCCGGAACTTTTGTTCCCTGTAAGCTTATGGCACAGCTTTGGAGGATGAGAGTGAAAATGGCGGCCTCCCAATCTCTGCCCTGGAGGAGCCGAGAACTCGGGGCCCCACTCCTCAGTGCACCCCCAGAGAAAAGCAATCAATCACTCCCGTGTTCCCGGTCTCTGGCCGCACTCCGTGCTCACCCGGCCTGTGACTGAGCGTTTCTATCTCTGGCACCCCACTCGGTGTGGAGTCTCCAAACCCAGCAGATCCCTGCGGTGCGCTCCCGCGCCACTCCTCCCAGGGGAGGAAAGGGAGTCTCCCCAGATCTGCCGCTTGTTGGGTCCCTGCTGGAGGAGCAGTGGCCCGACTGTGTCGCCGATCACGGTTTATGGCAACCCCGAGCTGAGAGCCCACGCCTCGGCTCCGTCTCTGCAGCCGGCTTCCCCGCTCAGATACCTGGGAGCTCTGGCGCACTCAGGCACCCCTGGTCTTTCTGTGACCCCGAGGGTCCTGAGACCACACTGTCCCTCGAGGTTTCCACTCCCCGCTTAGCCACTGGAGCAACATCCCTCAGCGGAGCCGACTTCTAAAAGTTCCCATTTTGTACTCCGCTGCTCTATCACTTGCCAGAAGCAGCTGCCCCCTCCCCCGCCATCTATCCTCCCAAATATTGCCTCGGATTCACTTCTCCGCACGTCCTACCTTCCAGAAAGTGATCGCTTTTCTGTTCAGAGAGTTGTTGCTATTCTTTTCTTCTATCTCCTGTTGAGTTCATAGGTGTTCAGAATGGTTTGATCCCTATTCAGCTGAATTCCTGAGACCAGATGAAATCCAGGTCTCCTACTCTGCCCTCTTGCTCTGCCCCAAGGAATACTGAATTTCAATTTCAATTCAATTCATTAAATACGTCTTAAGCTCTTACTATATACTTAGTCATTTCGCTAGGGACTAATGATATGACAGTGAGCAAGATGGTCATGGCCTTGCTTTCATGGAAATGACATTTTTGCAAAGGACAGATGTTAAACTAGTAAGGATATGTGTGTGAGGTCACAAAGGGAACACAGAAAAAGTACGGAAGCATAGAGCCAAAGGGTATAAGCTGGTCTATGAGAACAGAGATATACATACTAGTGGAATAACTGTCACAACATTCTATGTTGATTACTTAGGGGGCAGAAATATATACATCTATGTACATTATACACACACACACACATTAATTATTGAAATAACAAGCAAATGTGTGTAAGAGTGGCAATTGGTGCCCCTTTATCCACCCCCCCCAAAAATCAAGCACTTACAATGTTTAACACCATGAACTAGACCCTTCTAGACACAAAAGTCAAAATATGTTTGAAACCAACTTTTGTGTAACAAAGTGCACTAAAACCTGAGAAAGTTTACAAACTAGTAATTCATCAATGGAACACAAACCCATAGCTTCTGAGACTCTAAAATACTTCCCAATTTGCCTATAATATATAAACATAGCTTTAGTGAATATAAACATTTATTTAAAATTATGAAGCATACTAAGCATACCTTTAATTCAGCAATTTTTCCCCTTTCCCTTCCAAGATCTGTTCCTGATTTTCTAACTATGCTCCACAGGGCAAGAGGCCTAGGACCTAGAGCCATTATAGTCAGATGGACACAGATTTGATTTGTTTCATCAATTCTGACTCTCTAGGATCTTAGAAAAGTTACTTAACCTCTCATTTTAATATGCTCAGAGAAAATAAGGCAATACTACCTAATTCACAGTTATCTTAAGAGAGATAATGAATGTTGACATGTCCATTATATAGTTGCCACTAAATATGTGAAATCCATTACCATTTAGATCTTTTTTGATACTAATACTCTTTTATATGCTTACTCGAACCTAAGTCAATATGGTTTTACATTTTAAATCCTGAAGTCTAAGCAGAATTAAAAGCCTTGTCATATGTTACAAAGGTATCAGAACTCAGGGTGTAGGTAGGTAGGTAGAGATTTGGCAAAAGGAGAGGAAGGTCTTACCTAGAAACTTCTAAATACTCTAAATATATTCAATCATAGAGATCACTGTTTATTCTGCCATTTGGGAAGACTAGATTTATTAATATGATAGAAGTATTCATATTGCTTCCTTAATAATACACATACATCCTCACATACACAATATTGAGAGTGGACCGTGTTCAAACATTTGTTTTCAATCCCACTGACTGATTTTCCAAGATTTCCCCTAATTTCTTTAGAGCCTTGAGCTACTGAGGTAGTTTTATTTTCTTTCCTAGTTTATTAGTTATTTTTGATCACCTGAAATAGCTCTGGGAAAAAAAAATGGTAGGGAGAACCTTATTTCTGGTAGTATAGTTTCCTTCTAACTAAAATGAAACCTATTGCTCAAATCCCAGAGATAGCACAAAGATAGAAACTAAATTTCCTGAGGAGACTTGATGCGGCCACTAACTCATTTTCAGACCTGTGGCAGTACAATGTAAAGAAGCTCTCCAGAAACTTAAAGTGACCCCCAACAAAGTCAGCGTATTTGACCTGTACAAAGTATTGCCCTTATGAGATTTCAGTTACTTCCACTTTATGCTTTTTATTTATACAATTACTTGGAGGACAGAAATAGTAGGACAACTTTTAATCATGGCAAAAAGTAGCAGTAGCATTAAAGAGCAGAGGGTTTTTGTGTGTGTGAAATAGTAAGGTGGCTAGATTTATGGGGAAATAGCTAGAGGATGAAGATATTATTTTTCTAAAGTATCAGCTGAAGCCCATCTGTGCACCACTGTCTGGCAAGGTCTTAATTCTCAACCTTATTATCAAAGGCTCTCAACAAAGGTCAAACAAACAAAGCCATTTGTTAGAGAGAAAGATTAAAAAATATATACGTATGAGTCACAGCACTGCACTCTGTCCAGAGGAGTGGAATATATAAATTATTCTAAAAATGATTGTGTTTAAAAGCAATAAAGTCACTCATCCCAGAAAATGTTTTACTTCCTTTTCCCAATTTCTATTAAGCTTTTTCATCTCTTACCGAGTATTTCATGCTCAAAGTAAAAAAGGCTCTGCAAAGAAATGGCAAAATGATAAAGATCTATTTTTTTATGGAAAAGGAGAAAACCATTCAGATTTCTTGTTTTCATTTTCCAAGCACTGTTGTTTTTTTAGTAAATACTGGATGAAAATTACATAGAGAGAGAAGCCTTAAAAAGAGAAGCTTTAATTGTGGGCCCACAGATTCTTAGGTAAACAGCGTTCCTTTGTTTGAAAGAGTGTTAAATCACTCCAATGCACAATTCAGGAATTAGTCTCCTGAGGAGAACCAAGGCTCTTATGCCTGTTACAGAGCATCTCCCTTTGGGTTGTATTGACAAATGGTCCCTGCTGGTAAGGAGCTAAGAGAGAAGATTCCCTGAGATTTCTAATGTCAGAAAACCAGTGATATCCCAGCCCGAAAATTAAAGAAGACATGAAGAAGGAAAATACTTTTTGTTCATATTTTTGCAGGTTACTGAGAACCTGACGAAGTAGTCCTGCCACAATTAATATTGCACATATAAGTGAGAAACAATTATTTTAAAGAAGTTTCAAAAACTTGAAACCCCCAAATACAACCCACAGAACCATATAGGTTAAAATAATCCTTTTCTGCAAAGGATAATGACATTTATTCATTCATTCAAACTTTCATTTATTCATCAATTCATTGATCTACTGAGTACCAGGTATGTGTCCAGCACTATTTAAGGTATTTAAGTGAAAAAAGCAGGCAAACTTCTTGCCCTCAATGCACCTTATATACTCTTGAAGGGGAAGGAAGACACAATAGGTAATATATATTGATAACTACGTGAACAAGATAATTTCACATAGCTATAAGCCCTGTGAAGACTATAAAACATAATAAAAAAAAAAAGCAAATGAGTTTGGAAGTAGTTTCTGAGAAGGTGAAATTTGAGCCTGAAACATGAAACATGAGTTCTCACAAGAAGCCTCACACAGGGAGATGGTGAATGAAAGAAATTCAGGCACAGAAAATAGTAGCTGATTGTGTTTGAGAAAGAGTCTGTATGGCTGGAGTAGAGAGGATAAAGGGATTATATCAGAGATGAAGCTGGAGAGGCAGGTAGGAAGCAAATGGTCAGAGACCAGAAAATCATAAGGACATTACATTATAAATCCAGTAGGACATAATTGTAGAATCATAAGAGACTGGCATGATTTGATTTATACTTTAAAACAAGAGTAGTCTGGCTATAGAATAAAAAATGGATTATAAGCCAGTAAAAGGAACAATGAGAGCTGTTTAAAGGAACCATACCAACCCAGGTGAGAAATGATGGTGGCTGTAATAAGGTGATAATAGCAGATATGGTCAGAAATGTGGGATTCTTGCAAACTTGGACTGTGAAATGATGTGGGGAAGGAAAAAAACTTAATGACCCCTAAGTTAATGGTTTGAGAAAGGAGTGGGTAGTGGAGCCATTGCTTGAGATAGGAATCAGAGATTTCCTCTGCAATATTAACTTTGTGATGTCTATTAGACATCCAAGTAGAGATCTCAAGTAAGAAGTTGACTATACCAGTCTAGAGCTCAAAAAAGGTATAAATTAGAGATATAAAATATATAAATGTAAATGTCATAAACATATAGGTGCTATTTAAAGCCACAGGACTGGATAATGATATAAGGAGAGATAACAGAGGACTAAGCCCAGGGATGCTGCAACACTAACAGGTCATCATGAAAGGAAGGAATGGCAAAGGAAGCTGAGAAGGAATACCAGTGAGAGAGGAGAAACACTGGAGAAGTATGGTGTCATGAACATCAAGAGAAAAATGGTTCAAGGAAGGAGCAGATAACTGTATTGAATCCTGAGAAGTCAAGAGAGATGACGACAGAAGCACAATGAAAGGCAGTGGTGATTTATGGCAAGATTTTATCAGTGGCTTCATGAGGATATGTATTAGTGAAGGACACCTAGGATGTGGTAAAAAAAAAAAACAACAACAACAACAAAACTCAAATATTAGTGGTTTAGCCCAGTAAAGGCTTATTTGTTAAATATGCAACATCCAGGGGTCAATCATTGATTGAACCCTTTTCCAATTTGGCAGCCTTCATTCATCTCACACAATGCCATTTTATACAAATGGCTTGCAAAGTTGTCACAGCAGAAGAACAGAGTAAGAGATAATATGGTCTACTTAAAGACTTAGCCTGGGTATTGTTTTCATAACTTCCATACACAATAGCATAATCTAATTGCATTGCCAAGGAAGTTGAAAAATATAAGAGAACATGAATATCTGGTGAACACAAGGAGTGCCTACCACAGGATAAAAACTTGATTTACTGGACTAAAGAGACGATGAGCGGGGACCAGTTAGAATAAATAAGGCAATACAAATACCCTTCATCTCCTAAAAGCCCTCCTTGATCCTAGGTCCTCCTCAAGCTACCAGTCCATTTCTCTGTCTCCTTTGTACAAAATTCAAGGTACCAAACAACATCAGTCTTGACAAAATGTTTGCTGTGTCATATGCCAATGACATAATATTTGAACATAACTGGCAAAAATATCTACATACTGTGTAGATTACTTTCAATTAACTTTTAAAATAAAGTGTTTAATATTGATACTGTTAAAATTATATAGTTTGGGATTTTCACATAATGAACATTCATAGGCCAAGAACAGTCAATAAATTTTCCACCCTTACCTTTGTCTGAAACTATAATTAATGGCCAAAAAAAATGCAACTGCATCAAAGACAAAATAAAAGCATAGCACAAATTTTGAGTATGGCACTTACTTTCAGTACAAATTTAAGGCTAATAAATGGAGAATCAATATTTATAAGTTCTTTCTAGGTGTAAAGCATTTTAATACATTGTTAACTTTATAACATTATTACTTAGTGTTAGAATCCCATTTAACAGGTGATATTTAGGCTCTAAGATGAATTTAGGCTGGTAAGAGTCATGCTTGGGGTCTAAATAAAACTCCAAAATCCATGATCTTTCCACCCCATGATGGGTTCTGTTCAAAGTTCCAGTAAATCATAGTGTAGATCTGTTCTATTTTAAAATTCTTAGACCAAGAGCTTCTACAAAATTGCCTTTTAGGGAAACAAAAAATCTTTTATTAAAACTATACTTTAATTCTAATAATTACATCTAACTTAAATTTCAGTCTTTTTTCAAGAAACTGCTTTCAGAGTATCTCCACTTAGATATCTCACAGGACACCAAATTCAAATTCAACATATCCAAAACTTGATTTCTCTCTCAAAGGCTACTCTTTTACCATAATTCTTTTCTTCCCCATGGCCCCACTTTTCCTTTTTTTCTTTCACTTCATAATTCGATCTATTGTCCTATCACCAAGTTGTCCATTATTCTTACATACCTATTTTCTCTACTAGTTTAGAACTCTTTGAAAAAAAAAAAAAAAAAAGCCCTCTCTTCTTTTCATGTCCATTATCTCTATCATTACCCTGACCATAATAGATGTATGATACGTTTGTTGCCATTAATGATAAAATATTACTTGAGTTCACTTCCCCCCCCCACTTTACCACCTCCACTATCCTAACCTAAGGCTTCATGAACTGGTTACTCTAACAGCTTTTTAATTGGCCTCCTGGCCTCCTATTGGGGCCCCTTATAATTAGTCCTATAGACTAAATATGGCAGCCAACAGTTGGTTAAGCAACTGCCTTCGGCTCAGGTCATGATCCTGGAGTCCCGGGATCGAGTCCCGCATCGGGCTCCCTGCTCAGCAGGGAGTCTGCTTCTCCCTCTGACCCTCCTCCCTCTCATGCTCTCTCTCTCTCATTCTCTCTCTGTCAAATAAATAAAATCTTAAAATAAAATCTTTAAATATGGCAGCCAAGAAAAAAAATTACAAAATACTACTTGGTCACATCAGTTCTCTTTTCCAAATTCTACAGTGAGTTCTGTTATTTAATTTATTTGAGACTTCATGACATCAAAAGCCCCCCCCTCACCTAGCTCATCTTTGCCTAGCAACTAATGATCATGTAGCATTTTAAACATAGATGGAGAGTTAATTCTATTTATAGGAGAAGATTGAGTAGATGTACATTTCCTTATTCCTCCCACTAAGTAGGACATATAAAACAAACAGAAGAGGACCTTGAAAGGTGGATACCTAGGGACCTCAGGACTCAAGGAAAAACATGGTGGTGAGATCCCCTGATTTCTTTTTGCCTCATAAAGCCCAGACTTACAGCTAAATAAACCAGAAACCTGAGAACACCTACAGTCATGGCGGGGGGGGGGAGTCCCCAAGAAAAGCCTGGTTGAAAAGGTCAACCTACCAAGGCAGAAATTTCAGACAATAACTGCACTATCCCGCCAAATACCACAGAAAAAAATTATGGATTCACCCTCCTCCATGCCAGGAAAGGCTGAATGGAAAGCTTATACTTCCAAATTCATGAGGCTGTAATAAGGTACCTTGGCACTCCTGCCAGAATGAGGTCAAAGTTGAAAGCCAGGCCACATACCACAATGATGCCAGTGGAGACCAAAAGAAGAACAAAGCTCTCACCCACAAATAGCAGTAACAAAGAGACCAAACTTCAGATGTCAATAAAGCCCTAGTGATAAGCCTGGGCTTCTATAGCCACTAGGCAGTAAAAAGGTAGTAGAATGGTATCAAAGAAAACAAGCTGAAACAGAAGGTTTAGTAATTTTGTGGATATTGATAAGCTAATTCTGAAGTAAATGTGGAAGGCAAAACACACAGAATTCCCCATATAATATTGAAGAAAAAAAAATCTGATTGATACTACGTGACTTCAAGACTTACTAGAAAGCTACAATAGACAGTGTGGTATTGGTGAAAGAATAGACAAAGATCAATGGAATGGAATAGAGAACCCAGAAATAGGCCCATGCAAACAGAATCAATTGATCGTTGACAAGTGAGCAAAGGCAATTCAATGAAGCAAAGATAGTCTTTTTCAACAAAAGGTGCAGGAACAACTGGACATCCACATGACAAAAGTGAGTTTAGACACAAACTTTATACCCTTCACAAAAATTAACTCAAAATGGATTATAGACCAAAATGTAAAATGCAAAACTATAAATTCTTAGGAAATAAAATAGAAAACCTAAATGACCTTGGGTTTCATGGTGAGTTTTTTTTAGGCAAAGGCACAATCCATGAAAGAAATAATTGATAAGCTGGACTTTATTAAAATTAAAAACTCTGCAAAAGACACAGTTAAAAGGATGAAAAGACAACCCACACATTGTGAGAAATCTTTTGCAAAACCAGTATCTTATAAAAAAAAAAAATACCTTCCAAAATATACAAAGAACTCTTAAAACTTAATTAAAAAAAAACCGAATGAAGAAAATGGTCAAAAGATCTGAACATCTCACAAAAGAGAACCAGATGGCAAAAAAGCATCTAAAAGATGCCCAATATCATAGGTCATTTGGCAATTGCAAATTAAAACAAGATACTACTATATATCTACTAGAATGCTTAAAAATATTGACATCACCAAATGTTTGTGAAGATTGGAGGAACAGAAATGTTCTTTCATCGTTGATGGGAATACAAAATGTCACAGCCTCTGAGGAAGGCAGTTTACAAAACTGAACATAATCTTACCATGTGATCCAGCAATTGCACTCTTTGGTATTTACCTGAATAAGTTGAAAAATTATGTCCACACAACACTCTGTATACAAATGTCTATAGCAGCGTTATTCATAATTGCCAAAATTTGAAAGCAACCAAAACGTCCTTCAATAGATGAATGGATAAACTATAGTACATCCAGATAATGAAATATTATTCAGCGACAAAGAGAAATGAGCTATCAAGTCACAAAAGACATGGAGGAAACTTAAATGCATATTGCAAAGAGAAAGAAGCCAATCTTAAAAGGTTACATACTCATGATTCCAACTATACGACATTCTGGAAAAGGCAAAACTATGGAGACAGTAAAAAGATCAGTCATTACCAGGGTTTCTAGGTTGGGAGGGAGAGATTGATAAGTTCAACACATAGAATTGTTAGGGCAGTCAAAATATTCTTCATGGTACTATAATGGGGGATAGATGACTTTACATATTTGCCAACCACATAAATAAAAGGAGTGAATCCTAATGTAAACTAAGGGCTTCATTAATAATAATATATTAATACTGGCTCACCATGTGTAGCAAGTACACCATGCTGATGCAAGGTATTAATAATAGGGAAAACTGGGTAGGGGAAAGAGGATATCTGTGTACTTTATTTTTATGTAAATCTAAAACTGCCCTAAAAAAGTAAAGTCAATTAAAAAAATAAAATAGAAAATTTAAATAAGATCCAAAATCTCATATCAGAATAGAAAAACATTAAAAATGGTAAATGGGTCAATTCACCAAGAACACATAGCAATCCTAAATGTGTACGTGCCAAACCCAGAGCTGCAAAATGTGTGAAGCAAAAACTGATAGAACTGAGAAAACAAATAAATCCACAATTATAGTTGGGGAGTTCAACACCCTTCTCTCAATAATTGATAGAATGAGACAGAAAATCAACAGGATATAGAACCCAATAATTCTACCAAATACAAGGATTCCTTCAACATTTATGGAATAGTCCACCCAAACAACAGAATATACATTCTCTTCAAGCATCCACAGAACATATATTAATATAGGCCATATCCTGGACCAAAAAGCAAAATCTCAACAAATTTTACAAAACTTGAAATCATACACGGTGGAATCAAAGTAGAAACAATAACAGGAAGGTAGCAAGAAAAATCTTTCAATGCTTAAAAATTAAACACTTCTAAAAATCCATAGGTACAAGAGTTAGTCTTAAAGGAAATAAAAAATACATTAAACTGAATGAAAATAAAAATAACATCATAATGTGTGTGCTACAGTTATTTAGAGGAAATTGAGAGCATTAAAATGGACATAAAATGCCTTTTAAGCAATGGTCTTAGAGCAATTGGGAATTGGACATTCATATGAAAAAATAACACTAAACAAACCTTACAGAAAAAAAAAACCCATTTAAAAACTTTCAAGAATTAGGGCTAGACAAAGAGTTCTTAAACTTGAAATCAAAGTATTATCCATAAAAGGAGATATTAACAAATTATACTTCATTAAAATAAGTGGTTTTTACTCTGTGAAAGACCATGTTAAGGATGAAAACACAAGCTACAGAGAAAAACATATTTGCATATTACAAACAACTGGTATCTAGAATTTATAAGAATTCTCAAAACTCAACAGGAAAAGAAAACAATAATCTAATTAGAAAATAGGTAAAAAGATATGAAGAGACCCTTCATCAGAGAATATACAGATGTCAAAAAATCACATGAAAATATGTCCAAAATATTTTCATAAAATATCACTATATACCTATTAGAATGGCTAAGAGAAAAAATAATAAGGCCAAATACTGGCAAGGATATGGAAGAAATGCATCACAAATACATTGTTACTGAAAATGTAAAATGGTAAGCCACCCTGAAAAACCATATGGCCATTTCTTTAAAAAAGTAAACCTGCAACTACCATATGACCCAGCAATTACACTCCTGAGGATTTATCCCAGAGAAATGAAGGCTTAAAATAAAGACATAAACCCTGTACATAAATGTTTATGGTGCTTCATTCATAATAGTCCCAAACTGGAAATGATCCAGATGTCCTTCAATGAGTGAATGCTTACCTAAACTATGTTACACTGATACCACATTGTATTTATACATGCAACAACCAGGATAATCATGCTGAATAAAAAATCCATACATACTCTGATTTCATAACATTGATTAATGACAAAATTATAAAAACAGAAAACAGATTGGTGGTTGTTAAGTAGGGGTTAAGGTGGGGTGGGGGTAGGGGTAGAAGGGAAGTGGGTCTAGCTATAAATAGGCAACATAAAGACACCTATGGTGATAAAAATGTTCTCTGTCCTGACTGTATCAACTTCAATATCATGGGTGTGATGTCCTACTACACTTTTGCAAGATGTTACCATTGGGGGAAACCAGGTAAAGAGTACAGGAGATGTCTGTATTATTTTCTCCTATTACATTTAAATCTATATTTCAAAATAAGAAGTTTAATTTAAAAATTAAACATATGAGGGAAGAGATGCTATTTTTATTTAGGTCTCAAGTGCAGGATTCAAACTAAGGAAGATGAATTACTTAGAGTCATCTATAGAGCCACCTGCTTTCTTCCTAAACCCCCTCTTTTAGAATTCATTAGGAGTATGCCAATACTCTATTTCTGACCTTTGCTATCAAATTTACAAAATTACTGTTGATGCTAAAAGGGCCTCCATGGTATAGGAGGCAAAAATACCCCTTGTGTGGCCTGCACTCCTATTGTTTATGACTCTTTCTTGATTCTCCAGCTTTATGATATATTTACCTGAGGGACCCTGTGATCCACCAGTTTCTGTCACTCCCTAGGAATAAATGGTAATGTCACTTGGAGACTAGCAGTGAAGTATTTCATGGTATTCTTGTCATCTATTTTGTTCAGCTCAATTGCTTGCAGTTGCTGGTCTGTGCTTTGCCATGTCAATAGCTTTCAGACTACCCTTCTGTCTTACATAGATCTTTTCTATTTGATTTTTCATATGTCCTTGGCAGAACTAAGTCACTCTGAATACAGTCTCAGTGCCTGGTGATCCCACTTCAAAACTTTAATGGAACATGTGAAATAGTCAACCTGGAAAAATCAAACAACAATGAGAATTAAACCTTACGTTCCAAGTTGGGTTGTGTATGTAACTGAAGTGGCTCCCTAAACTCTGGCTGTGTCAAGGCACTCAAACCCATTTTAAAAAGTAAAAATGCAAATATGTGTAGAGTACTATATATGTGCCCATCCCTGTATATGTTATGGTAAAGAACCCCAAAGAAAATCCTGACATTGAGAAATCAGCTTGATTGGGGCAGAGGTTCATGGCATCAAGCAGTGGGTAATATAATTAGTATAAATAGAAGAAATATAGAACATGATTTCTAACCTATCTTAGAAACATTTTAATTATTAACTAGCTTTTTTTTAAGATTTTATTTATTTATTTGAGAATGAGAGATAGAGAGCATGAGAGGGAAGAGGGTCAGAGGGAGAAGCAGACTCCCTGCTGAGCAGGGAGCCCAATGCGGGACTCGATCCTGGGACTCCAGGATCATGACCTGAGCCGAAGGCAGTCGCTTAACCAACTGAGCCACCCAAGCACCCAGTAACCAGCTTTTTCAATGATAAATGATAAATATATTTACATAATTGTACAAATTTTCATGGAATCTTTACTGTATGAGTTTAACGCTTCTCTAAGCATGGTGGATAATATGGGAGATTCCAACAACAGGGACCCCAACTTTGAGTAGCTTTGCAATTTAGTTGTTAAAAAATGCATTTTTTCCTTTAAATTTTTTATTGTTATGTTAATGACCATAGTTTTTGATGTAGTGTTCCATGATTCATTGTTTGTGCATAACACCCAGTGATCAACGCAGAATGTGCCCTCCTTAATACCCATCACCAGGCTAACCGATCCCCCCACCCCCTCCCCTCTAGAACCCTCAGTTGTTTTTCAGAGTCCATTGTCTCTCATGGTTCATCTCCCCCTCCGATTTACTCCCCTTCATTCTTCCCCTCCTGCTATCTTCTTTTTTTTTCTCTTAACATATATTGCATTATTTGTTTCAGAGGTACAGATCTGTGATTCAACAGTCTTGCACAATTCACAGCACTCACCATAGCAAATACCCTCCCCAATGTCTATCACCCAGCCACCCATTCCCTCCCACCCCCCCCGACCACTCCAGCAACCCTCAGTTTGTTTCCTGAGATTAAGAATTACTCGTATCAGTGAGGTCATATGATACATGTCTTTCTCTGATTGACTTATTTCGCTCAGCGTAATACCCTCCAGTTCCATCCACGTTGTTGCAAACGGCAAGATCTCATTCCTTTTGATGGCTGCATAATATTCCATTGTGTATATATACCACATCTTCTTTACCCATTCATCTGTCGTTGGACATCTTGGCTCTTTCCACAGTTTGGCTATTGTGGACATTGCTGCTATAAACATCAGGGTGCACGTACCCCTTTGGATCCCTACATTTGTATCTTTGTGGTAAATACCCAGTAGTACAATTGCTGGATCATATGGTAGCTCTATTTTCAACTTTTTGAGCAACCTCCACACTGTTTCCCAGAGTGGTTGCACCAGTTTGCATTCCCACCAACAGTGTAGGAGGGTTCCTTTCTCCGCATCCCTGCCAACATCTCTCGTTTCCTGACTTGTTAATTTTAGCCATTCTGACTGGTGTGAAGTGGGATCTCATTGAGGTTTTGATTTGGATTTCCCTGATGCCGAGCGATGCTGAGCACTT